>NW_020940527.1:5713425-5835095 GCF_900497805.2 Vombatus ursinus
GGAAATAGCTAAGTTGGCAGTGACAAGATAGCTTGCAGTCACATTTACTGGCCACCACATGACTAATAAAATAGGAAACAGCTCCTGCTGCTTAGCGAGGACTGAAGCATCAATCAGCCATCACCACATGGCTGTCAGGAAAATGTCACAGATATATCTGTGAGCCAAAAAGTGTCATCCTAGTGACAGAACCTAAAGCAGGCCACCACGGCAATGTATGGTGTAGATTGCTAAAGAGATTGACACGATTCATTAAGGGCTGTCACAAAAGGAACACAGTGGCACTCGGCCCTGTGAGCCCATGACTGATCAACAGCCCAGCCAGAAATGTCCACAGAGCAGCTTTGCTCGAATAACACAGAAGCTTCCTGTGATGCTGCTGTACTAATGCAGCCATGGAATAGGTGAATCTGGGAGGTTGTTGTCCTGCAATTTTTGAGTCAAGGTAGCATGAAACGGTATTAGTAAAATTGGTTTAATATGGCTTGTGCTACGACAAAGTCGTTACTGAATGCCAAGGGAAAAATTAATGCAAACACCAAAAAAAGCCAATAGAATGAATGGTAAAAAATGTTGTAATACATGGCAGCTTATTTTGCATATAGAGATAGTTGCCCTACAAATGTCAGATAAAATCAATAGTGACTATGTAACATTCTTTCTCATACCCCACCGTTTACACCTGTACATTCAAATTTAGCTCATGTAAGCCTCTTGTGTCCACATAAGATTTTAGCGATATCTGATAAATGATGACGTATCATCACTAATTAAATCCAGAGTTATATTGACTGTTACGACATCAAAGAAGCTTCAATCAAACCATTTGTGGGATTTTTATAGAATGTCCTCACACTTAAAAAATACTGTGACGAGGAGAGAAGAAATTCCTTATTAATATTTCTGTCATTTAGCCTAAAGTCCCATCAGAGATAAGTCCTAGCTTGGAGAATTAGGTAGAGGTGAACCAAATTGCTGCGGCATTCCTTAATGAAGAATAGAAAATGGTGAGACCCTGGGTCTTGGCATCCAATTCTCTACCTGTCAAGAGGAAAGATGGGGCTGCAAGGTATTCCTTAGTCACCCTTGGCCCAGATGAATTGATAATGAACATTATATAACTCTTGTTCCATTAGCTAAATTTTGAAAGAGAAGGAATGCCTAGCCTTTAAGTGGGGTTTGAGCCCACAAGCAACTGGTGCAAGTATGTGTGAAGCATGGTAAAACTGACAGAATTAAACTCATTTGTAGTTCGAGACTTGGATTTATTGCCATTCTGTTGAAGAAGCAGGTCAAGTGTTTGATTTTTCCCCTTAAATTCTAGTATCACAGGGTTGTGAAAATATGAAAAAAAAAGTGGAGTTTTTTTTGTTCAAATTTAGAAATCAGGTATTCTCCCATTCTAAACAGAATCCCGACTGCTGCCTAATCATCGCATCTTGCCCTGACTTTGTTTTCTAATATTTTTAAAAATGATAGTACCATATTATATGGTTATATGTGTGTATATATACACCATATAATAACATAGCATGAAGTTTTGAATGATTGATGCCCTTGTAGAAGCTATAACAAATTAACTAAATTTTAAATTGCTTAAAGCCAAAGACTCTTAACCTTTTTTGTGTCCTGGACCCCTTTGGCGGTCTAGTCAAGCCTATGGACCTTTCTCAGAATAGTGTTTTTAAATACATAAAATATAATACATAGAATTACAAAGGAAACCAGGTGTGTTGAAATACTATTATCAAAATAGCACTTTAGCATTCAAACTCTGCCAGGTAAGTGGTAATCAGTTGGCATGTTGAAATTCTTTCCTCAGTGCTGCTGAGGCTGTACCTAAAAAAATGTGATGGACAGTATAGAAAACACATTTCCTTCTGGAGAATGGGTCAAGAAAAGATAGGTTAAGGGAATCAAACTTCTTTTACCCTCTGACTGCAGTGATTTGGCACCAGCATCCTCAGAAATGATGTGAAAATCAGGCTGTATAAAAAACATTCAGAAATTATTTTTTGAAAACTCAAGGGCAGGGATGGGGAACCCGCAGCCTCGAGGCAACTTGTAGCCCTCTAGGTCCTCACGTGTGGCCCTTTGACTGAATCTAAACTTTGCTGCTCTAGGGGAATGAGAAGGATAAGAAAAGCAGGTTATCCCTTGGAGTTAAAAGCAAATGACTTTTGGATTACAAGCTCTGTGTTTTCTGGTTCTTGTCACTCTGTATCAGTCTTGGGAAAGAATATTGCTAAGGCAATCCAAAGTAGTTGAAAGGGAAGTTTAAGTGTTCCTAAACTGAGAGACTCGGATGCTATTTGGCAACTGGGCAGTAGCTAGCAAATGAACCAATTTAGGTAAAAAATAACTTATAATGCTCAGTAATTGTGGTATTCTACCTAATTAGATATTAACCAATAAATTGCTTTTTACTTTGACATTTTTTGTTGCAAATTTTTCCAGGACATATTAGTTAACTGTTTTGTCAGAACCTCTGTTCTCCTGCACTAATGATGGTACACCCTCTGTAGCTGATTGTGTCTGTCCTCCCAGGACCAGCCTCCCCATGGTCAAAGAAGATCACTGCCTGCAGGTTGGCCTTAGGGCAACGCCTTTTTCAGCCAGCCTCCTTTTCCAAAGACCATATTCGGAGGGCTTGCATACTTTGTTGGGCAAGGAGACCTTATTCTGAGGAAATCATGGATCCTGGAAGAACTAAAAAAACCGCTTTTCTCAGCATTTAAGTTGCTCCCAGAAAATTGTAAGTTTGGTAGACCATAGGGATCACTCAGGTGTAGATCATTCAGTGGTGGCAGAAGCAAGAGAGAAGCGTTGGCTGTGAAGTGAGTAGAAAACCGAGTTTGAATCCTACCTCTTACACTTATCAGCTCTGTGACACTGAGTGGCAAGTCACTGACCCTCAAGTCTATTTCCTCTTCTATAAGATGAGGAGAATAATATCTATCATGCCTCCCCAGAGTGTCATGGATCAAATACAGTCATTTTTGTGAAGTGCTTTGCAGACCTTAAAGCATTATATACATTTCAGCCATTACTATTTTTTCTTTAAAAATATAAGACTAAAATCTTTGTAAAATGTAAAATTTGTAAAAATTTAAATGCAACTTACTCAGATTTAAACATTTTTATTGCAATCTAGAAGTTGCTTTTGGGGGGAATAAATCCCTGTTGCAAGACTTTTTCTTATGACTTCATACTTCCTCATAAAAAAAAAATCCGTCCAACTAAGAGTTCTGGTTAGTTGACTCCCAGTAAATCCAGGCTTTACTGAATGGACTGTCTGTAACAGTCCAGGAAACAAGGAGTGTGTAGAGGCCCTAACTTTCCCTAGATATGGGACTTTGTAGGAAGGGGGCAGAGTTAGAAGTTACAGGGAAGCCATAACAGGAAAAATGCTAAAAAGAAGAAAATAGCTTACAGTCAACATGAGAAGATTAAGCGATACTGAGAAGCATTGGAACAATGCTTGTATTGCCACACTCAGTTGCTATGTGGTTTTGTTTTGCTGAACTCTTTTTCCCCTTTTTAAATTTTTGTTACAAGAAATGACTTGCTGGGTAGGGAAGGAGGTATATTGAAGCATGAAACTTTTGTGAAAAACAAAATATGTCAGTAAAAATTTAAAAGAATAGAAAAGGAGTCATTTTATCCTTTAACAAGAAAATCTATGGGATGCAGCCAAGTCAGTAATCAAAACACATTTATAGAGTTGCATGCTTATATTAATAAGAAAGAGAAACTCGACAAGTCTATGCTTTAAAAAATTAGAGAACAAAGAACAGAAAAGAACTAATGAAGATAAAATACACATTAACTACATTGAAATTTTAAATGCAATTTAAATGATAAATAAAACCAAGTACCATTTTTCAAAGATAAAATTGATAAATAGGACATCTAATTTTTTTTAGAAGAAGGCAAACCCAAATGACCAAATCTTGAAATGGAAAAGGAAATATCACAATGAATATGCAAAAGGGATACGACCAGAAAGAGCCTATCAAATTTGACAGGGTTCGAGGATGAGGTGTTTGCTATAGTTTCCCCTTATCAGGTTAAAAAGCAATCTCCATTAATACATTTGGGACTTATGTTTCCACCTTGGTTTGGGGTTTAAATGAGTACCCTTGCTTTTGATCCATTAATTCCACATTATAGTCATGTTTAATATACACTTGGACTTAATCTTTAAAAAGGACTAATAGGAAGAGGTTTTTAGAGATGAGAACCAGAGTTGAGACAGGGAGAAAAGTTAGTTTGACTCACACAGTTGCCAGTTCTCAGGCCAGATGGTCCTTTCAGATCTGGTACTAGGTGACCCCAGGAGAAGAGGGAACTATGTGCCCCTTAGAAGAAGATGGAAATAGGTGCTCCTAGAGTAGAGGCAAAAATGGAGCAATGAGAATTCCTGGAGAAATCCAAGCTTCTTGTAGAGAGAAAAGGAAATTCCTGCACTAAGCAGAGGAGTTTCTGTAGCCAAGGAACACCAAGGAACAGAGCCATAATAAAGCAAATCAAATCCACAACTTGCTTTCTACAGTTGCTGTCAGTTATGTGACATATGCACGTCTTTGGAAAGGGGCTAACTCACTGCCCATTCCTAGTACTTTTCCCTTTCAGGTGGGCTTCAGTTATAGGGCAGAAACATAAAATTAGAATATTGTGTAGTTCTAGGAGAAGAGGCAGTTGTTTTGACTATGTGCTCAGATATGAGTCCTTTTTGTTTTTTATTTTCTGTTCAGTGAAATAAAACCTATCCTGTATTGTTAACCTGATTACTTGAATGGGAGCTGAAATTCCACAATTGGACAGAGATAGAGGAATAGAAGGAGGCAAAATGACATTCTGAGCAGGGCAACGGCATGAGCAAAGGTGCAGTGCCTCAGTGCTTCAGGGTGGGTTCAGGGAATGATAAATAAGGTGATAAGTCTGGGAAAATTCGTTGGGACCAAATTATGGTTGGCCTTTAATGTCAGGCTTAAGCATTTTTATGTCTTCCTCTGTGTAGTTGAGACTTATAAAAGGTCTTGGGTACATAATTCATTAAGTGATATGATTAGAGAAAGATTTCTGTAACAGGAGTGTATAGGATAAACTGTAGTGAAAAAAAGCCTAGAGGAAAGGAGCCCATTTAAGAAGCTATTATAGGGGCAGCTAGGTGGTGCAGTGGATAAAGCACCAGCCCTGGAGTCAGGAGGACCTGAGTTCAAATCCGGCCTCAGACACTTGACACTTACTAGCTGCGTGACCCTGGGCAAGTCACTCAACCCCATTGCCTAGCCCGAAAAAAAAGAAAAGAAAAGAAAAAAGAAGCTATTACATTAGATCAGACAAAAAGTAATAGGACTTGAGTTAAGATGTTGATAGTAGTAATGGAGAGGAAGGGATGGGGAGAATGATGACAGGACTAGTGACTGCATGTGGATGTCCAGGGAGGGAATAGTAAAGGTGACTGTTCTGAACCAGCTGGATTAGGACAGGGTTCTTAATCTGGGAACTGGGAACTTGGCTTTTTAAGTATTTTTATTACTTAGTTCCAATATAATTAGTTTCCTTTATAAACCTATGGGTTTGGGTTTTTTTTACACATTTAAAAAGAATATACTGAGAAGGCTCTAGTCTTCACCACATTACCAGAGGGATCCAGGACAAAAAAAAAAAAACATTCTCCTGGATTAGGAGAATATTAACGGAACTAGAGAGAGCAGGAAGAAGAGGAACAGGTTTTTTGTTTTGTTTTTTGGGGGGGCTTTTTGGGGGGGGCAAATTAATTAATTGGTATTTAATTTATGCTACTATCATGGAGTCCAAGAGAAGATTTTCAGGATGCGGTTGAAAATCCTAGTCTAAGACTTGGGAGAGAGTTGAGGGGCAGAAGAATCATTTGCATAGAATTCATAGTTAAAAATAGAGGACAGGTGAGATTACCAAGGTATAACTAGGAGATGCCAAAGCCTAGAACTCTTGGGGAAATAACACCACATAAGGGACCGGGGAGAAAGAGAACACAGATGGAGGAAAAGAATCATTTAGAGTACAGTGACAGAGAAACCAAGAACAGAGGGAACTTCCATAATTGGTTATCACTAGTGTCATATGTAGAAGAGAAAGATTGATGGGACAAGGTTCCTAAAGAGGTAGGAAAGTATGGGATCTGGGACTGGAGTGAAGAGATTGGTCCAGAAAAAAGAAGAAACAACTTCGCTTCCTCTGAGATGGGAGAGAACAAGCTGAGAATTAGTGAAACTAATGAAAGATTCTGAGGTGGAAAGGAAGGAAGCTTAAGGAACTTCCATTTGATGACCTTAGAACTCCCCAATAAAGTTGAGGTAGGTCAGGTTTTTGGCCAAGATGAACAACATTGGGAGTTTTGAGCTGGGTTTGGAAAAACCTCAGTCCATAGGGAATCTAGTAACAATGACAATTAAGATAACCAGGACATAATGAGAACCCAGCTAAAGTTAGGCAGCCTAAATTTGTAGTGGAGCTATCTACCCAAATTGCATGACTCTTTGGGGACTTTTAGCAATCTTTTAACACGAGAGGATAAAGAGGAGAGTGGGGTTTGGGAATGGGTAAAATGGGTACAACGGAAGAATGAGAGATCATAGATCCCTGAAAGGTGGTGAGTCTGCTACTGATAGTCCTTTAAACAAATGCTGGAGAGGAACTTTGGGAAGCTGACCACACATGTTTTATGGTGAGGCAGAGAGTGCAGTGGTGTCTGTATAGACTCAAGGTGCAGAATGTCTCTTGGGGGGGGTTTAGGACGGTAGATGTAAGGGCTTCTTTTTTCACAATGTTAGCCCCTTATTCCTAGGCATAAAAAGTTGGAAAATACCATGAAGCTGTGCTGGCTGCATCCAGTACGGTTTTATGTGGCAAAGTTAGGACTAGGCCCTTACTGCCACAAGGCAATCTCTTTATACCTCCTTAACCTCTTTCACTGTCCCACTCACTCTAGTAGCTATTCCAGACCTTTCCTTCCTCCTCAAGCTTCTCAGGAAAACCCCTTTCTTACCCTCTCAGCTGAGGACTTCTTATACTTCTTTCACTGAAAAAATGGAGGCCATTTGCCAAGCTCCCTTTTCTTCCCTCCTCCTTGGTCCTCACCTTGCTCAAAACTTCCCTTATTGTCTGTTTCACTCCTGAGTCATCAGAGAAGTGGTCCTTCTCCTTGCCAAGGCAGACTCCTCAGCGTTGATGCTGAATCCTCTTCTATCCCATCTTCTCTCTCTATCATCTCTATCCTTTCACTAATATTCAGTCTCTGTTGACTGCTGCTTCCCTGTGGCCAACAGACATTCCCATATCTTCCCCAGCTTTCAGAAACCTCCCCTGTCATCCTACCTTTATTCTCCTCAGCTAAACTCCTTAAGAAAATCCTCTAATTTAGATCAGTCATCCAGTCAATAAACATTTATTACGTGCCTACTGTGTGCCAGGCATTATGCTCAGTGCTGAGGATACAAAGAAAGGCAGAAGACAGTGCTTTCTCCCAAGGAACTCACAATTTAATGGATGAGAGAGGATGAATTGGCGGTAGTGGACAGAGAGAAGATACTAGAAAGGCTTCCTGTAGAAGGTGGGCTTTCACCTGGTATTTGAAGAAAGCCAGGAGGTAGAGATAGGGAGGAAAGCCTTCTAAGCATGGGGACAGCCAGTGAAAATGCCTGGAGTTGGGAAGTGGAGTGTCATGTTCAAGGAACAGCCAGGAGGCCAGGGTCACTGAATTGAAGAGTCTGGAGGAGGAGAAGACGACTGGAAAGGGATAAGTTATGAAGGGCTTTGAATGCCAAGCAGAGGATTTTATATTTCATCCTGGAGGTGATAGGGAGCCACTGGAGTTTATTGAATGGGGGAGGAGAGGAGAGGGCAACAGGGACAAGGACCTATAATTTAGGAAGATTCCTTTGACTGCAATGGGGAGAGACTTGTGGAAGGCAGACCAACCAGAAGGCTATTGCAGTAGTCTAGGTGTGAGGCAGGGTTAGAAGAGAAGAGGACATATGTAAGAGATGTTATGATGGTAAAAACTGACAACAAATTGGATATGGGAGGTGAGAGAGTGAGGCGTTGAGGATCACACCTAGGTTTCAGACTTAGACGACTAGGAGGACTGTGGTACCCTCAACATTTCATAGGAAAATTAGGAAGAGGAGAGGGTTGGAAAGATAATGAGTCAAGTGTCTCCACTTCTTCTCCTCTTCTTCTTTACAAACCCTCTGCAGTCTGGATTCTGATGTGATCGTTCAACTGAAACTGCTCTTTCCAAAATTACCAATAACCCCTTTATTGCCAAATCAAATGACCTTTTTTCAGTCTTTATGTTCTTGGCCTCTCTGCAGTCTTTGACACTGTTGATTACCTTTTCTTCTTGATACTTTCTTCTTTCTCTCTTGGTTTTTCTTCTAACCTCTCTTGCTGGATCTCCTTTGCTGAATCTCCCTCCAGATTATGCTCACTAACTAGATGTCCTCCAAAGCTCCATCCTCTTTGGGCCCTCTTTGCTTGGGGATCTCATCAGCCCCCGTGGATTCAAATCTCCTTTTTATGCAGGTAATTCTCAGATCTCTGTCCATCCCTAACCTTTTTCCTAACTTCTTATCCCATATCACCGACTGCCTATTTGACATCTTAGACTGGATCTCCCTTCCATAGACATCTCAAATTCAACAGATCCAAAACTAAACTCATTGTTTTTCCCAAAACCCTCCTGTCTTCCCAGCTTCCCCATTATTGTCAATGGTATTACCATACCATTCACCCAAGTTCGCAACCTGAATGTCAGACTCAACTCCTCAATCACATCCATCCCATGTATCCAATCTCTTGCCAGCTCTTGTCATTTCTACCATGACAGCATCACTCATACATGTCCCCTTCTTTGTACTCACAGAGCTGCCAGCCAGGTGAATACCTTCATTGTCTCCCTGCCCCTCTCCATGCCATCCTTCACTCAGCTCCCAAGGTAGTCTTCCAAAATTGCAGGTCTGATCACATGACACTCAGTAACCTCAATTTGCTACCTGTCACTTCCAGGATCAAATACAAGATACTCTGTTTTGCTTTCAATGCATACAAACCTTTCCACCTTTTCAGTCTTTTTATATGTGCCTCTCTTTCATGTACTCTACGATCCAGCAACATTGGCCTTCTTGCTTTTCTTCACATAAAACACTCCGTCTGCCAGCTCTGTGCCTCTTTATTGTCTGTCCCTGATGCTTAGAATCCTCTTCTTCCTCCCCTCCACCTCTTCATTTCCTTGACTTCTTTCAAACAGGTCTCAAACCCTACCCTCTGAAAGAGCATTTTCCCAGTGTGAGTCTCATCTCTCCACCCCCTTCCGTCTGAACTTACTTCCCATTTACTTGTTTTGTTTATACATACTTAAGTGTATATTGTCTCTTCCATTAAAATGTCAGCTTCTTGAGGGCAGGATATGAGTTTTTGTCTGTCTTTATATCCCTAGAATTTAGCCCTGTGCCTGGCACATAGTAAGCACTTAATAAATGTTTGACATAAAGAATGAGCGTAAGAGAACATTACGATGTCTTTTAGGGAAAGCTGTGAGTTACTGAAAAGCCTGTATGTCTTACTGAATGAAAAGCTTGAAATAAACTTCAAATCCCCAAGGGGAACTGGCTATTATATGTAGTATTTAGTTGCTCATTCTTAAGTTTTTATTAGTTAACCTTCTGCTTTTATGGTTCAAGGGGCTCTGGATAGCTGTCTAGTCATTGTTGAAATTGTATCTGCATTTATTATATATCAACATATACATCTTCCTAGGTTTCTCTTAACTATTCTTATTATACATAATAAAACCTGAAGTTTGTGGCCTGGTGTGCTTAGTTTACTTGAGAAAGTAGAAGAAGCTATTAGGTAACATTCTCCTTTGAATTATTGTAAGGGAAAACTTTCCTAACTTTCCTTCAGTATTTTTTTGCAGTTCTGAGCCAAAGTTTTGTTTCAATGGGCGAAGAAGAAAACACTTTGCTTCCCTGAGGCTGTGAGCCAGCCTGCTTTTCAAGAGTGGCATTTCTGAAGTTCCCAATCTTCTTCTCTTAGTGAGGAAATTTTTATTGTTGTTAAGATTAAATTCAGATTTGAGTAGCTGCCTGTGCTGTTGCTGGAATATGACTGCTCCTTCCAGTGCTCCTGTTTCTGCGCCCACTGACCTGGCCATGTCCAATAAGGAGGAACGCAAGCCAGGTAGTGGATAGCTGAAATTTAAAGAAACAAAACAAAACTGAATGTTGTCTGTCTGTATTCCTACATCCTTCCAGGCCCTGGTTGGGCCTGCCAATTCTAAAGAGTCATTTTAACGCTAAGTTACTTGGACCAAAACCCTGAGTTTTATGTTATAGCACTGATGAAGTAGGTGCTGACCTCAGTGTTTTCAAAGGCAGTGGAGGCTGCCATACCTAGGAGAAGAGTGTAGCTGACTATGCCAAATGTTTTATCATTATCAATTACAGGAAGGATTCAGAGGACCTCAAGAACCAGAGAGGGAAAGGAATTCCAACTGAAATCATTCCAGAGGCTTATAATCCCCATCAGCAGAGCTCTAGCTAGAATGTTTGGTGGAGTGACTGAATTGCAAATGGTCATCAGCAAGCAGGGTGATAGTGATGGATAATGGAAACTTTTTTTTTTTTTTGCTTTTTGCTGAGGCAGTTGGGGTTAAATGACTTGCCCAGGGTCACACAGCTAGTAAGTGTCAAGTATCTGAGGCCAGATTTGAACTCAGGTCCTCCTGACTTCAAGGCTGGAGCTCTATCCACTGCGCCACCTAGCTGCCCCGATAGTGGAAATTTTCTGATTGACTAGGAATTTGGTTAAGTGCATTCATGAAGTAAAGTGATCACAGACTCCAAAATGAAACCAGAAATGATGGACACGAATCTGTTTATCAGCATGACTGAGAAAGATGAGTCAGTTTGAGGGAGAAGCGATCTTCGGACACAGGCCCAGCTTGTACCCAAGGCAGTGATGACTTTTGGAAGAGAGCCTTTGCCTTAACTCTTTGTTCCAGGATGACCATTTGGAGTATGGAAGGAGGCTACATCCAAGTCTGCTGAAATGTTGCCGAATGTGTGTATCTCTCTCTCTCTCTTGTTAATGAAATAGATAAATGTATGTATTTTTTCCATCCAAAAACATTCCATTTTTTAAAAAAAGAAATTTAAGGTAGAATTTGATTTCATATTTTATATGAAATGCTAGGGCCCCCCTGCCAAAAAAAAAAAAAAAAAAGGAACAGTTCTTTGAATCCTTGACTTGAGTTTGCTTTCTTCTCATTAAATTTCAAAGTATTTGGTTTGCTGGGAGATCTCAAAATGATAACCATTGTCTGACCAATCTATGAAAGGTCAAACCACAGACCTCTCATGCCTTACTGGCACTTCTGCAGTTCTTTTATGCCCCCCCCCCCTTTTTTTTAAATTTACATTTTAATAGTGCATTGTATTTAGTCAAATTTTCATATCGAGTTTTACAGGTACACATGTAGCCAAGTAATTCCCTTTACAGTGACTTTCAATGACAAGCCATTTAAACCTCGGTTTAATCACCCATCTGCTGAGGCCAGTCAACTCACAAAAACTGGAAAGCACGTGAATCCATGGCCTCCTTGCTAGAAATAATTTACCCAATGCAGCCCAAGTGCTGATCTGAGATACCTTTCTTACAAGGTAGCTTGTTGTTGTAGTTGTCGTTATTTTTTGTTTTCCTCTGTTCTGTTCATCCTTTAGTTAGTTGCTTGCACAGTTCTGTACCAGATGTTATTTCCTCTTTTCATTCTGAGTATATTGAAATAAAACGAGTCAGTGCCAGTGAGTTTTTTCTCTGTCCCCGCCCCCCCAATTTTTTTTTTTAATTTAGTTGAGCATATGTTATATGAAGGGCATTCTCTCATGGACTGGAAGGACCTGTAGATAGATATGATCCAGACTGTTCTCAAGAAGCTCATGATTTAATGGGAGTAGTATACAAATACATACACAAACTGTGATACAACAGAAATGAGGTAAATAAGACCTATCTTAACTAGACATATCCTAGAAGGCTTCATGGGGGAGGTTGCATTTAGGTTGGGACTTTAAAAGGAGGCTCATCAGCAGATGGTAGAGAAGGCAGTCTCATTCTAGCTGTGGTGGCTGCTGTGAGGAGAAAGCAGGGTGAGAATAACGGACAAAGTGGGCCAGTTTAGCTAGAAGACCATTCTGGTAGTAGCAAGGATTGCTACTCTGCTCAAGGCTTGAGAGAAAAAAAATGTGCTTTTATTCAACTCAAAAGTCACCACAAGTTTGTAGAGGAAATTCTTGTCATAGCCTTGTTTTTCCTCTCCTATTATGTTTCACTCTTGGATGCCAATTTTGAACTAAATTTCCAACTTAATAAATAACATACTGTTAAGCAGTTTCTCTTATTGCTGGAGTTTACACATATTCCATATATGTGAGTCATTCTTTTAAAAAGTTCGTGTTTTTTATATATTTAATGGTTTCAAAGTCCAGCATGGCTTTTTATTATGTAGAAAGTCCCATTATAGTGCCAGTGTTTGCAATGAGTAGCCTGCTACCTTTGTCACACATTGGATTTTTACTATACTTGATCACTGTTTTAGGAAATATGATTTGATTTTTGTGGTAATCAGTCTTATAGCAGAGTTTTACTTCATAGTAAATTATTATTATAAGAATGCTTGCTATTTTACTTATCTTCTTGATATGATTCACTGAAAACCTTTGCTGTTACCAGTCAGTTTTATGAGGTTGAATCACAGTATACTTTAATATGCTGAAGATAAAACCAAAGTTCAAAACAGAATTCCTGATTCAGAGGTTGGTTTCTGGACACATTGAAATAGGCCACATAAGGCAATACAGCTTGATTTTCTTATACATCTCTTTTTTTTCCCACTTTGCTTCTTATTAGAAGGAAAACTCGCTCTTATAGAAATTGTTTTCTTCTTAGGGAAAATATATAAACCTTGTAGATATTGGACACACAAACATTTTTTTTTTGAAAGACAGCATTTTGTAGTTACAAGGTTTTTGCTATTGTTCTTTCTGTCTTACACAACTCAGGGTGTTCCTGTGTTTTAGCATCTCAGTGGACTTGTTACAGCTCTTTTGTCAGTTTGGGTTTCTAGAATCACAGGAACATTTGTAGTGAGCCATTTGAAACCTTCTTTGGGAGAATCATTCGTGTATCAGAGAGTCATATTTAACTAGAATTTTAAAGAAGGAGGAAACCTCAGAGATCATCTAATCCAGCCACCTAATAAATCGACAAATGAAGAAACTGAGAGCCAGAGAAGTTGTAACTTGCCCAAAGTCACAGCTAACCAGAGACCAAACTAGAAATAGAACGTCAGTCACCGCGACCTAAGTCCCAATCCAGTGTTCTTTCTTATGTGTCCAGATGTGTATTTAAATTAAGCATTTCATTCCACATATAAAAGAACAGTCAAAGAGGCATTCTGGACAGTTGAAATGAGTGCTATGTCTGACCCTATTTCCAGGAGAAGAAATGTTCTGTATTCTCATGGTAGTGAGTGGCATTTCTATTCTACCAAGTATAACAGGGAAAAAAAAAACGGATCGTGTGTTAAACCACAATTCTGTTACCTACAGCTTGCTTTTCCTTTTTAAGTATATAATAGATTCAAATTGTAACGTTCAAAACTGTACTGCTCTGTGTTTCCTTCTGTCCTCCTCTGGGCATTTTTTACAAAATGCTTATGCATTTAAAAGTGACCCTCTTGTTTTATTTACGACAACCCTATCACTAGCCCTTTCTTCCAACCTCCCCCTCAACTGAAAAAGAAAAAGAAAACGAGAACCCTTGTGACAAATATAGACAAAGGAAGCTCCCACACTGGCCTTGTCCAGCAGTCTATGTCTCCTTCCGCACCTTGAGTCCATCGCCTCCCCTCAAGGTAGTATATTTATTCTTTTGGTAATTTTGAATGAAAGAGATTTTGTGATGGTTTTATGATTTTAAAGGTCAGTGTAACTGCTTATGCTGTCAGACTTGGTTGATAGATTGGTTAGTTTTGTTGAACTGCTTTTTTTTCTTTTTTATTCTTTGTCACAAGAGATGGCTCTATGGTTAGGGAAGGGATATATTCAGAAATAAAAGTCATGTGCAAGCAAAAAATAGCAAAAAAGTTAAAGATTTGTAATTTCTTTTTGTTAAAAAAAGAGCTTTTCGCTAATTTATTCAGCATTCTGTTGCAGAAGTATACTAGTCAGATATATATTTTTTTTCCATAAACCCTGTGGCTAACATATTTTACTCTAATATTTGTACCACATTTTAATGTATACCAATTTAATGTAGCCTGTGGCCTATAACTAGAACTCTAGGTTTACATGGACCAGGTTCAATCATGGAGGCTTTTCCCAAATACTCTCTTGCTGGCTCATATCCAAACCCTTTGTTTCCTCTAGGGACATCAGATCTTAGCTCATGTCTGGGTTTCTATGGAAAAGACAAATGGCCCTTACTTTCCATGTAAGCACTAAGGCTAAAAATATATTGAATATAGGACAGGTCTTATTTAACATGACAGAAAATGGGAATCAGAAAGTATCTGCCCTTGATCAGTTAAAACTACTCTTTTCAGTGGACCTCTGTCTTTCTCAGGCACTTAATCAGTTCTCCATAATGATAACACTATCTTAAGGTGGAGTCCCCCAACCAAGGGAAAACACTTTGCCTCGATAAGAAGCTGACCCTTTTCTCTCAAAGAACTCATTTTAATAGAGACCTGTAAGGTTCTTCCCAGATATTTTACCTGTTGTTGAGAATCCTCCACAATAGGAAAACATTTGGAGTTTCTAAGAAATCAAGCAACCCATCCCTATGGTGAGTCTCGCTTCTCCTGTGGACCTCTGCAGTCACAGCATCTCATATTGAAGGGAAACTAAAAGACCATCTATTCCAACTTCTGCCTTCTGTAGTATATCCAACATGTGGTCATCTAGCTTTAGTTTGCCAGCCTCCAGGAAACGGGAACCCTTTTCCTCCCAGAGCAGTCCATTTCACTTCTAGTTCTAATTGTTAGTTTTTTCTTATATTAAGCCTAAAATTATCTCTCTGAAATTTTACCCACTCTTCTGGTTCTGCCTCTGGGCCCAAGCAGAACAAGTCCAAGTTATCTTATTATTTTCTCCCATGCTTTCCCATGCTAAATATCACCACTTCCTTCGACTGATCTTCACATGGCATGATTCTTCACCATCTTGATTACCTTATTGTGCTTGTTCTTCAGTTTATTAATACGTTTCCTAAATTTTGGTGCCTGGAACTGAACACGGTGCTCCAGGTGAGTTGTCCTACCATAGCAGAAGATAGCCGGACTGTCACTTCCTCACTCCTTGCCACCTACAGGCCTAGAGTGCTAGCCCTCATTGGAGATGCTGCCAAAAGAGGAAAGCACTCGGAGTCGCTAGAAAGTCAGCTCTCTTTTCCCCAATAAGCCGTGCCTTGCCCAGTAGTCTCTTGGGTTCCCTGGACTTAGTACTCTATCGTAGGATTGAGATTTCTCTGCTAGGGAAAGAAACTGAAGGTCAGTAAGTGCAAGGCCCCAGATTTGCTCATCCATGTTGTGATTCTGTCCCTTCCTGATCTTCACTTCTGGTTTCTGCTTGGTCCTAGAACTCAGCATTACCCAGGAACTCTTTGTCCAAGCAGCTTAGTTATGGAATTGCTCCATTTCATAGAATCACAGAATTTGCCATCTAGGCCAACTTGTATCTGAAAAACAGACCCCTCTGCAACATCCCTGACAAGGAATTTTCCAGCCTTTACTTAAAGACTTTTGGCTTGGAGGAGCCCATTCCACTTATGCATAGGCTCATTATTAGAAACTTCTTTCTTAAAGCAAGCCTAGATTTTCTAGTTTACAACTTGTACCCATTTTTTCTAATTCACACTTGGGCCAAATAAAATAAGTAATCCCTCTTCGAAATGTCCTTCAGGTACTTGAAAATAGCTATCATGGTCCTCTCTTCCCCCCCCCACCCCCAACAAGGTCTTCTCTAGAATAAATATTCCCAGTTTCTTCAACTAATTCCCATACAATTCCCATATAATTCTTCATCTTTCTGGTAGTTTTTCTCAGCAGTTTGCCCATGAATTCTTTGCAGTTCCACTTTTGCCTACATCTGATGCCATCTTTGAGACTACTTGTTTTTCTCCTGTCCTAGAAACATTGTAGTTCCCTGGAGGGGCCATGGAGATATGCAGGCTTTCCTTCCAAAGTAGAAACATCCCTATTTTTTAAAACCCCATTTGAGGATGATGGAATCCTATCTAGTCATACACCTGAGCCATAGCCACACCCTTGCCCTTGGCCTTTAAAAGGGAAAACAGAGGAGAGTAGAATCAAAGCTGAAAGATTAAGTAATAAAGAGTCTTCACACATAGACTAGGGCTCAGTTCTACAGAAGAGAAGCCCAAGGAGAGCATTTGGAACTCAAAAATTTTTTTAAATGAATGTTAAAAATTGTTTTTCACATGTAATTGGGGGAAAATAAAAGAGACAGAGAGAGAGAGAGAAGCTTGTACTTATACAAGGCTTCTTCAGAGAACCATATGCCCCCACGAGGAAGAACAGAGCCCCAGGATAGGAGGTACCTACTTAGCCCCAGAGTGGTGGAGTAGGATGGTGGCACATTCCTGAATGAGTAAAGGGATTTGATGACTACGCCTTGTAGTCAGAGAAGAGTTCTTGGACAAATACTGAGGCACCAGGCCTCCTAAAAATGAGAAGAGTTCCTAGGCAACTCTTAGTTCCTAGGCCCATAAAAAGGAGCTCTGAAATCAATCCACTCCAACTAGGAGTTCAAACCATGAAGTACCAAGGGACAAAGCCACTATGTAGAAAAACAAAGTTGGACCTTGCTCCTCAATAGTATCGTGAACTATGTGAACCATGCAAGTCCAGGTGAAGGGAGAGCTACTTCTCCAGTGACATCCTCTCTCCCCACACTTTCTCTAATGTTTTCCCCATTTAAAAGATCCTCAATAGTAGAGTAGTACTGAGAGGTGGAGATTAGGCAGGGGGAAGGTAGAGAGAAGAAGGAGAGCTATCATAACTATTTATGAGCTAGTTTATATCATTTGTCTGGTTCAGTTCAACTCAAGTCTATCCTATATTCATGTATAGTTAGCCTGAGAATTGAAGGGCCTTTACTTTTGAGGTAGAGACCTAAACATGAAACAAATTCTAATGTTCACAGAGAGGAAACCCTTTGGTTGAGTCATGTGACAAATAGAGCGTATTTTCAAGAGGCTCTCAAGGTTTAATTTGTTCATTTAAACCCAGAAACCTTCTGTTCTGGTTCATTGGTTATATGATAAAGCCTCTACTTATGTAACTGTATGGAATTCTTACTTGAATTAATATCACAGCATAATTGTGCATTTCAAATCAGAAAACATTTCAAATTAAAATATGGTGAAAATAATTGAGAAATAAGATATTCAATTTCATATGTACCTATTTTATTCATGTTTAAATAATATCTACTGGTGAAATAAGTTGATGTGTAGTATTTACGTAAGTATTAAAGTCTTATTAGTATAATGATGGTAGATTGAATTTGTCATGCACACGAGATGTATTTCTAGAAAATTAGGGATAAATCAGTATTTTGTATGAATTGAATAATTTGAAATTTATTATTTAAAGGAACCATGTGGTGAGCTTTTTGTGAATGAAAGATCTTTTAATGCAAAGAATTACTCCATGTTTTATCTGTTTATAGGTTTGTGGTTTGATATATGAAGTTTCCTTAATACAGGACATACCTAGAAATTTAACATATATGAGAATATTAAGGCACCTTTACTTCTGTGAAGATAGTTCTTAAAAGGAGCAGGCCAACATTTTGGCCATCAACAACATTCTAACATTTATTAGAAAGATAAACCACTGCAGGTTTCTTGCTGTACTATTTTTAAAAACAAAAACATGTAACCCTTTTAGTGTGTGATCACAAGCATACTCGGGCGTGTTGACAACAGCCAGGTGTCAGCCTTTTCAGATCTTTTTTATGGGAAAGCAATGAAGTGAAATTTCCTAGAATCTTGTCCTCTGAAGTGCTGTGCGTGGTGCATTAGAGAGTAGCATTCTTGCAAATTTTGCCTCCCTACTTAAACTGGAGAGTAAATGTCGATATTAGTTCAGTGAATAAAGTAACAGTAATAAAGGAAATAATGTGAATAAGAACGAAATGGAGGAGTTGGAGAAGAAGCAGCATTACAAAGTAAGAATGTATTGAAGACAACAAACACCCCCCCAAAGGAGATAGACTCTCTAGGTGTGGCACTTAACAAAGAAAAGAAACTGTCAAGAGTAAGACATTCTTGGGAAAAAAAACAACAAATCACACTAGGCCATTGTAAAGTCATATTTGTGTATATGAAACTTTTTTCCTTTTTTTCCTGTTTCCTGAATATCGAAAAGATTGCAAACCTAAGACAAAACTTTAGGTATAAGGGTTGAATGGTTATAGAGAAAAGAGGATATAGAATGTCAGAAGGTGTGAGAAGATGGACAGGCCCTGAAGATTCAGTCCATTGAGTTTTTGCATGAAAGGGACCTTCCCTTTAAGGAAGGCATCCCTCTGCTCTTACATTAGAAGTATGTTCTGTTATTTGCTCTTTGTTGATAGGATTATCATGAATCCCAGAAATTTACACAATTGCATCCCTCCAAAGCAGTAGGAAAGCCTAAAGAATCTGACAAACTTGTCTCTCTGAAGTTTTTCTTTTTTAAAATTTGCAGCCTTAAGATGTCCTAAAATATCCTGATAATAAACAACATATGTAATAATGGAAGCTGAATAAGTATAGCTTACGAAGTTCCAGTGTTAAATTGTTGCTTTTTACCATAATCTCAACCAAAAAGAAAAAAGAGACTGCCAGATTCCTCCTGTGGTCAAGAATTTACTTCATTTTTCTCAGTTGTAAACTTTTTTTCCACCCCATCACATATTATGCCATTGAAGAGTTAAACCCAACTCACTCAAAAGTCTGTAACTTGATCTCTGCTCTCTCTGCAGAGTAAATGCAGGAAGTTTGTTTCAGTTCTCAAGCAAGCTAATTACAAGAGACAGTTTTGTAATTTACCATTTCAATCTGCTTGTCCATAATCACACACTTCCACATAGTTATATGAATACCCACATGGTTGTCTATGTTGCACTTTGATTTGTAGATGATGATTGCAATGTGATTGATTGTTTGCAATATAGCATATTGAACTGATTTTTCAGTATTGAACTTTTGCTGTTAACATGTCTGTTTTATTTCCTGTTATTGATATAGTCTATGGTTGTAGAGTTCAACAGTTGCATTATGGTTCACAAATCAAAATTTCAGGACTTTTCTCATTATTAAATGTGGAATTTGAATGACAATTAAGCTGTGCCAGTCATTTTTAGCTAAAATTAAGAAAATACGGTTAACTGTGATACTCTACAGTATGACTATTATAAAAAACAATATTGATTTCTGTTATTTTTACTGAACCTTCGAAATATAGTCCTCTTTATCCTGCAGAGAGCCATCCTTTGTAACAAGGAATTAAAAAAAAAGAGGGAGAGAAAGGCATTCAAGTTAAGACTAGTCCATGTGCCGACTGACAATATATGCCGTGTTCTATGCCCATACTCTCTTACCTATACAAAGAAGGAAAAGAGATACATTTCTTCCTTTTTTCTTCTGGAACAGGCTTTATTTTAAAATTACACAATATTTCTATGTGGTTTTTTCCACTTAAATTGCTGTAATCCTTGAGTATAATTTTTTTTCCTGGTTGTCTTACTTCACTTTGCATCAGGTCATATAAATTTTTCTTTGCTTCTCTGTATTTTTTATATACATAATTCTTACCACAGGGTAATAGTCTATTACGTTATATGGTACAGTGAAAAAAGCACTGATTCTTGTATTTGGTATGGAGAGATGGCACCCACATACTGAAAATGGTAGTAGTCAGCGGCCTTGAATGATACTAACTTACCAACAGCCGTGGTAGAGATTTCTTTTTTGTCCTGCTAACATCTAACATTAATAAAAGTTTAGTCAGGCTGGTACAGTGGAAATAACACGGTTGTTGAACATTTAAGACCTGAGTTCCCATCCTGGCTGTGATACTATCTGACCTTAAGCAAATTATTTCATTTTTCTGAGCCTCGGTTTCCTCACCTGTAAAATGAGAGGGCTTAGACTAAGTAAGCTCTGCAGACTTTTCCAACTTTAAATCTTTGATTTTGTGATCCTGACCTTAAACTTTGTGTCTGCTCATAGGCCTGTATAGAAGCATCAGAATTAGACAAGAGTCACGAATAATGGCGAACCGGGGGCAGAGGCTGGGAGAGGAGATCCCTGTTAGTTGTATACCCTGAGCTCCTGCAAATAGTAACTTTTCCATTCTACATTTCTCCATTCAACAAACATTTATTGCTGTTCTATGAGTACATTCAGATAAGTGTTGGAGGAAATGAAAAAATACTAAGACAATATTTTGCCCTAAAGGAGTTTATAAAAGGATGGTGCCTAGTGCTTAGGAAGGCTTTAATAAATGCTTGTTGACTGATTAGCTCTTGACTGATTGATAGTAACATAGATAAACATTATACATGTGGCTCTTGACTGATAGTAACATAGATGAATATTATACATTGTAGAATGTAGTAAACTTGAGAGGTCTGTAAAGTGCTAAAGGACAGAAAACTTCCAGGGAATCAGGGAAAGCTTGAGCCTAGAAGGATGATGGATAGAATATCAATAAGTAAAAATGTTAGATATCATTCTATATTTTATAGAGAATAACACAGAGCAAAGAGAGCAAAACACGATGCTAGAAAATTGTGAGATGTGTTTTAAAAGCTAAGAAGTGAGTTGAGGACATCACTGAGGAGTATTGAAAGGACAATTGATCAGGCCATGTAGTTCCCCACTTGACTCCTTGTGATAAAAAACAGGTAAAATAAATATTCCAAGACGTCTTAGGGTTAAGTGGAAGCCAACTCTGTTCACCCTACATATATGTGTGTGTGTATATATATACACACACATATATGTATATGTATATGTATACACACATATATGTATATGTATACACATATATGTATATGTATATATATACACATGTATGTGTATATATTCACCCCTATATATCAGTAGTACTCTAGTATCATGTCAGATGCCTCACATAATCTAATAGTGAGGTGGGTTAATGAGAAAGAAGACTGCTAACTTGGTACTGTATTTTGATGGAAAGAGTTGAAATGCCAGGGTAAAGAGTTTGATCTTTATTCAGCAGACAATGAGAAACCATTGCAGTTTTGATTAGTAGAATAAAGTGATTAGATTTATTAATCTTATTCATAGGATAATAGCTCTGGAACTGGAAGGGACCTCTCTGGCCATCTAGTTCACCGCCCTTAGCTTTCTGCCTGTGAGTACAGTCGTCCTCAGATTAGACAATGAGAAAGAAGCATGACTTTTCTGAAATTATTTATCGGAAATATGCTCTTCAGATTTCCATCTGCCTCTCCCCATCTTCCTATCCTCTTCCCCCTGCCCAGAAGATGGCCATACTTCCTACTTTAGTGAGAAAATCAAGGGCCTGTGTCGTGATTTCCCTTCTTCTAAGTCTCAGTATTACTCTCTATATTCACTTATCTTCATTTTTAAGGAGTGTGAGGTCTGAGAAAACGATACTGGATTTGACGCTTGAGAAATCATTTCTAGTCTTTGAAAAAAGACTTTCAGTAGATTGGTGAGTCCAGAAACCAGATTGCAAGGGCTTAAGAAGCAAATGGTGAAAAAGAAGAGGTAGATTAGTCTTTCTAAGAGTGTATCTGTGCAACCAAGGGAACTGTAATTTGAGGATTATACAGGATCAAGTAAAGTTTTGTTGTTGGGCTTTTTGGGGGTTGGAGGCTTTTTTTTTTTTTTTAAGATTAGAGAGGCCTAATTATGTTTTAGGTAGTAGGGAAGGAACCAGTAGATAGGAAGAGATTAAAAATGAGAGAAATTTAGGGAGAAGCCCTCAGAGGATGTGGTAGGAAAGAGGTGACTGGAACTAAAAAGAAAAAGGAGACATTGTCCTCTGTCTCTTCAATTCTGGGCCCAGTTCATTGACTATATAAGCCTATAAAAATAGAAGAAATAAACCCTAGCCTTTGGTTTTAGTAACAAAAACCCAAATTCTAATTTTTTTTAGCAGTGGGTGAAAAGTCTTGCATATTAAGTGTCAAATAAAAGCAGTTATTTGCTTCAGGCAGTTACTTCTTTCGAAGGGTGTGTGTGTTTAATATAGTTGCATCCCATCTGCAATGGATAGGTTAAAATTATTGTGACTTTTCCATCGTAAATTCTTGTTTACAATACTTTGTGACTTAGATATGAAAATTCTATCTGGGCTCCAACTTGGATAGCAGACCCGGAAGGCAAATTTTTAAATGTCTTTTTGCAGTTGTAAAATGAAGAATTAATTTGTTTTCTGAAACATTGTTTTTTGGGTTGAGTCCCTTATGTGAACTTTTGCCTGTTTATAAGAGGAAATAATTTTTTAAAAAAGGAATTTTTTCAACTAATTTTTTTTTCTTTGGTGTTTCTCTCCACTAAAAATTCCCAGAATGACAAGTAGAATTGACCCTTACGGAAAATTGAAAAGGTCAAAGGAAAAAAAAGCTGTCTATTATATTTGTGTGTTATTACCATATTATGTTTGTCTAGTATCTATGGCTTAGAAGACTCAGAGCATTGAGTAGTCTGGTTAAGTTATATAAGGAAGATTGTTACAAGTTTTATCGTAACAATTAAACACCCGTTGAAAAGAGAAGAGAACTTGGAGATCTGAAATGCTTGTTGAAAGGAGGAAGGAATTGGAACATCCAAATTACAGTATTTGAGAAATAATATTGGATGATCAACTTACAAAACCAAAAATTTTACTAAGTGCTGTGATAGGCAATAGGTTTTAGTGGGAAATGTTTATTTTAAATGTCTTTAAGTATAATTTTAAAATTCTCACCCAATCCCAAGTAATTCTTTCTCAGTAACTCAGGTTGCACGGACAGATTTTTTTTTTAACCTACATTTGCTTACTTTTTGACACCACTGTGTCAAGAAGTTTTAGCATCTCTTTTTCCTAAAGAAGGTTTGTTTCCATAATCATTCATTTTAATAAAATGAGCAAATTTCATACCTTTGATAAACATTGTACAGACCTTGCTTGATGTGGCATCCCATTCAAGAACAAGTATTTTTCAGCTGAATGATGAGCTTCATGTAACAGTTGAAAGTCAATTAAATTTGGATGACTATAAATTTATTATTGATCTTTTATGACTGATTCAGGGATATTGTTACAGATTTACTGTGAAGATTTTGAGGCTTAGAAAGTAGCATTAAATCATGGATCATTTTCATTGACCTTTTAGTTAGCTCCCTTCTATGTCAATTTCTTATTATTTATCTTTTAAGTACTTTTCTACTCTTTTCTTCCAAACCTCCTTATTTTTTTCTATTTCTCTTGTCTCTTGTCTTTCATTCTTTAGTCCCCATATAGTTTCTAAGCAATTAAAAGAAATCTGGCAGCAAGCAGCACTTTATGCCACAAGGAAATGGCAATTGTAACTTCAGCCAAAACAATCATCATCTCCTGGAATTCTAAGAAAATTAAGAGAAAAAATGATAAATCATTGAGGTGTTTTAATAATCCTCCCCATTTTCGTAACATCTTGGTCCTTCAGAATCCAACTATAGGTTGTATGTAAAAGTTACTTTACTGCGTTGCTGTGTCTTTTGGAGAGGAAAATAAGAATAAAGAAGAAATGTGGTACATTTGCAACTATTTTCATAAACATTATTGCAGCCATTTGGGATTTCTGGACATACAAAAGTGAGGAGGATATAGTTACACAAGTAATAAAAGCACCAGTATTGCCATCCTTCTTTATAAAATATATAGCTGATTTTTAATTGTAATATCAGAGCTACTATTTGTCACTGGAATTGCTTTCATCAGCTTTCTACCAGTAGTCAATTTTCTTTTCTGCTTGACCTTCATCCTTTTTAAGATTAAGACTTATAACAAAAGAAAAGCTCAAATTTCTCTGGGTTTTAAGTGTGGTTGCTACCTATCACACAGAAATCAATGAGGGAAGAGTCATTTTTACTTTTTTGTGATTGGTGATTCTGAATAGGAGTTTTGTATTCAGTTCATTTGTGGCAACTATCAGAATTTGAAGCAAAGTATTCATTAGCTTTTACAGAGAAAGCTAAAGAATATGAGCCTGTACAAAATTTATTCACCACTAATCTATATGGAAATTGTGTCTATAAATTCCATTTTAAGGGTAAATAGTTGTAAATGCATGCTTATTTGTTTTAGTTTAAAATTAAGGGCATATCCCTTCTGCCCCCTACCCTCCATGGCCAAGGTGGTGTAGGGGAGAATATGCTCCCTAGATATTGGGGAAATGTTTGTATGTTTGTCCTTGCTTTTAAGTAAATATCCCTTTATAAAAGTTTTCTTAAAAAAATGACATAATGAATTTGTTTATTTTTGGAGAAGAATATAGTCTTAACTATTTCCTTTATCTTCATAAGGTTGAATACATTAAAAAATATGTCCAGAGGATATGAGATATCTCTATTTTTCTCATGTCAAGGGATGTAATAAAGATTTAAGTGAGGGTGAAGTGGGACTATAATGTCAGTACACAGAAACACAAACTCAAAATCCAGTTGCTGCTTTGAATTGTATTTATCTTAAAGAGCCAACATATTTAGGTTTTTTACTTTTAATAATGAATTAGGGGAATGACTGTCAAATGGAAAAATTTGTGATTGTTGGATCTTTGGCATAGTATAGGAATGAAACCTTTTTGCATATATTTACATTTATTCACATCCATTAGGGAATAGATTCTTAGGGACTACATTCTACTTATAAATATGAATATTATGTTTGATAGGAATTTATATGTAGAGCCTATATCAGATTGCACACCGTCTTTGGTAGGGAGGGGGAAAAAATTTAAAATTCAAAAGCTTATGGGAGACAGCTAGGTGGTGCAGTGGATAGAGCACTGACTCTGGAGTCAGGAGGACCTGAATTCAAATCTGGCCTCAGACACATAAAAACTCACCAGCTGTGTGACTCTGGGCAAGTCACTTAACCCTATTTGCCTCACTTAAAAAAATAAAAAGCTTATGGAAGTGACTAAAAATAAATAAATTAATTAAAAATACTCCAAAAAACATGAATATTATACCTTCATATGACCCTTTCACTTTATCTGAATGACAGTTGGCTCTTTCTTGATCTGTAAATGATCATATAGTACCTTACATAAGTGTGCCTTTAGGACCATCTTCCCCTCAACTAGTAAGCCTGAAGACATCCTAAGAATAGAAATGGTTTCAGTGGACATTAACCATTTATAATTGTAGAAGAGAACATCTTATTTATTGCCTTATTTATACAGTTCTTAAGAGAAGATCACTTCAATTCTCTACACTTTTGTTTTCTCACATATAAAATAGAGCTCCTGTTACTGGTTTCTTATCTAGCTCACATTTCTGCAGTGGAGCGCACTTGCATGCGTTTGTGCATGCGTGTGTGTGTGTGTGTGTGTGTAAAAGACAGGGGTTGGGGGGGGGGATTGAGAGAGTTGTGTCCTCAATAATATCTTTAATTTCCTGACCTGCACTGTATGTGCCAAGGCAATCCTTTTCTTCCTCTCTAATTGATTTCCTGTCCCACTCCCCACAGAAACTATTCCAAAACCTCTGCTTCTTCTCAAGCCTCCCGAAAGGTCCTTTGCCACCATAGCCTTCTCTCAGCTGAGGACCTCACCTTTCACTACATTAAGAAAATTGAGCCAATCACCATGAGGTCCCCCATTTCCCTTTGTCTTCCTCTCATAGCCCCTTGACATCATCCCCTCTTCCTTTCCTCCAGTCTCTGACAGATGGTTGGCCCTTCTCCTTGCCAAAGCCAACCGCTCTTCATGTGCTCCATCCCATCCTCTCAAGAAGATTGTCCCCTCCTCGGTCCCCACTTCCTTTCTTTAATCTTCACCCTGTCCCTATTTCCTAGCTTCTTTACTCTCTTCAAAAATGCCTGTCTTCCTTATCCTTAACAAAATAAAAGTAAAAATAAAAATAACCTTTATTAGGCCTTCCCATTCCTTCACAATATCATCCTATATCTCTCTTCCCTTTCACAGCCAAACTCCTGGCCGGGGGGGAGGGGGTCCCGTGTCTATATTCATTGCCTCCCCTTCTTTTATTCTCACTCTTCAATCTTTTGCATCCTATATTCTGACCTCCTCATTCAACTGAAGCTGTTCTCTCCGCAATTACCAGTGATCGCCTGATTGCCGGATCGGATGGTCTTTTCTCAGTCATTCTTACTCTTTCTGCTGCGTTTAGCACTTTCCTCTCTGGGTTCTCCTGATTCTCCATGCTCTTCAGTCTCGTTTGCCCCAATCATTCCCCTGAGCTTCTGTCCCACATCACAAACTGCCAGTTGGACATTTCAATCTGATGTCCTATAGGCCTCTCACTGTCCAAAACAGAATTCATTATCTTTCCCTTCCCCAATAATCATTCTTCTCCCATTCTTCTCTCCTTCTTGCTTTCTGTTGAAAGCACCAGCTTTCTTCTAATCTCTGTTTCAGAACATTATCCAGGACTTACCACTTTCTGTCACCTCATGTAACCATTTAGTTGCCAGATATTCCCATTTCTGTTTCCACAACATTTCTCACACTTGATCCTTTCTCTCTACTCACACTACCCCCACCTAGTCTAGGCTTTCATCACCTCTTGCCTCAACTCTTCCGTGGGCTCCCCGCCTCAAACCTCTTCCCTCCCCCTGCATCCATCCATAGCTAGCAAAGTGATTTTCCTTAACAAAGGCTCTGCCCATGTCACTCTTCCTTGTAATTAACTTTAGTGTCTCCCTATTGCCAGGTGACACAGTAGATAGAGCACTGGGCATGGAATCAGGAAGATTGATCTTCCTGAGTTTAGATCTGGCCTCAGATACTAACTGTGTGACTCTGGGCAAGTCACTTAACTCTGTTTGCCTCAGTTTCCTCATCTGTATAATGAGCTGGAGAAGGAAATGGCAAACTACCCCAATGTCTTTTCCAAGATAACCCCAAATGGAATCACAGAGAGTTGGCTATGACTGAAATGATTGAACAACAAATTACCTCTGGAATAAAATATAAACTCCTCTGTGTAGCTTTTGAAATCCTTCCCATCCTGGACCCAAACCTACCTTTTCAGTGTCCATGTCGGTGTGTCCCCTTCCTGCATTCTACGATCAAGCCAAACGGGCCTCATCTCTCTTTTCTTCACACAGAGGACTCCATTTCTCCTGTCTTTGCCTTGCACTGGGCCGTCTCCTTCCTAGAATTTACTCTCTGCTCCCTGAACCCTGTCTCTACTTCGTGTGTTCTCTCTTTTTCTTCGAGAAGCGGCTCAGGTACTATCTTTTACATGGAGTCATCCAGCTGCTGATACCCTCTACCCTAGCCACCTTCTATTTATTTGTGTTTCTTTTCATTGTATTCTCTATATATCACCTACACATGTGCTTGTTAATTCCAGAATATAATATGAGCTCCTTGAAAGTAGGAGATTGTTTCAGTCTTTATATTTTTATCCCTAGAACCTAGCGTGGTATCTGGCATAGGGGTAGGGAACCTGCGCCCTTATGGCCACATTCAGCCTCCTAGGTCCTTGGGTACAGCCTTTGACTGAGTCAGAGTTTTACAGAACAAATCCTTTTATTAAGGGGACTTGTTCTCTTTAGTTTGGATTCAGTCAAAAGGCTGAATTTGAGGGCCTAACAGGCCACAGGTTTCCCACCCCTGGTTTGGCATATAATAGATGCTTAGCAAATATTTACTGATTGATAGAATGATTGTTAACAGTCTTGCTTATAACCGCCATGCATCTTTTTATTATTGACTTGAAGTTATTTGTAATTTTAATTCTTCCAAAATTGTGTTAGTCGATGATTCATATAGTATGACATCAATAAGAGAATATTGGTATTAAAGAGATGAACTTTTGTAGCAGTAAGCAGTCTGGAAAAGTGCTGTAAAACTAAATATGATGCAATCAGATTTGTTCATCACATTCAGTTCTGGGCTCCGCTTATTGTCTCTCTGCTGTGCCAGTCCAAGATACTGATATTGAGGAGCTAAATCAAAGGACTAAATTCAGCTGCTTGTCATAATTTAAGTAGTAGGTATTTTTCACCTGCTTGGTTCTGAAGGGACACTTACTTCTTCCCGCTTTGTTAGACTTAGCACTGCATCATCCTGCTGTCTTTCCCAATGCTCAAATAAGTTTCCAGTCTTCTCCAGACTCTTGCATTTGTGTTTCAGAGTTCCTACTCAGCTCTGACCTTTCATCAGAAGTGCTTGAAAGTTCTCTAGTCCATTCTAGGCTTTCTGTGCCCCTGATTCATTTTTTGATAAGATGGTCAACCTTGCTTAGTGTTTCTCTGGGTCTCCTGAGTTCCTTCCCCCTCCTGAGGTTAGATACCCCTAGAACTTTGAGGTTCAGAATACCAGATCTTTAGGGCCTTTCGTGGCATCTGAGAACAGAGTGCTGGGCACCTCTGAGCCCCTGTGTTCCTGGGCTGTTCCAGTTTGAGTGCTGTAGCACCATCACTGATATAGCTGTTATTCCCTAGGACTCCCCACCCTACGTCTTTCTTTGGACAGTCCTCTTATCTTGCTGCTTCTTATCACAAGCGTCCCAACTCTTGTCATTCTGGTATTTACTTTCCTTCCTTCTGTCTGTAGGCTTATAACTGACTTTTTGTGCAGTTTGGAGATGGGGGTGGAAGAGTAGGTGGCAGGAAAGAAGAATTATTTGCTCTGATTTGTCACTGAATTTCTTGATCATTTTTTGGTCTGGCACAAACTTCAAGATTTTACTGGAGAAGGCATGGAAGCTAGTCATTCAGCCTCCCATTTAGGCAGCCATCTTAGCAGTAAATCCACTTTGTTTTCCTGTATGAATGATTAGACTATTTTCCCATTGTTGTGAATTTCACTGAAGAATGCTCTATATTATTCCAGGGCTCAATGCAATTGATGCAATGTTATCTGAAAATTCACTTCTACAAAAATTTATTAACTACCTACTGTATGTAAGGCACTATGCTAGAATTATAAAAACCAAATAAAACATTTCCTACTCTCAAGATGCTTGCAGTCTGCCAGGCGGATATAATTTCTATGTAGCTAGGTAAATATAAACTCACTTGAGGAAGGAGAGAGCACTACAAAAAGTTGAATTGAATTCAATTATGAATAAGAACATTTGTCATCAAGAGAGAATTCTCTTTTGGAGATATTATTCATCATTCCTTTCGTGAGACCGGATTCTTTTGGCATACACATATTCCCCTGTTTAAACTTGACTTAATGTCAGTACTGAGCAGATCACTGAACAGAGTTGTGTAGTCACATTTGTCATAAAGTCTTGTATGATTTTAAGGTATTGAATGGCATCTTGTCAGGAGAACCTTCAAGTCGCATTTTGCTCTATAAAATAATGCTTTGTACAGTCACTAAATAATAAATACAGTAAGTTCTTACAAAACTTTTGTGAGCCTCATTTTCCTCATCTGGTAACATGAAGGGATTGGAACTCGATGTCCTCTAGGGGCCCTTCCAGTTCTGAGCCTCTGATCCTATGCTTCTTTGCTTCTATCAGTCATTTAGGACAATGAAGATGTCTGTCATCATCTACTTTATACGTGTTGGTGAGGGCAGGAAGATAGATGGGCATGGTGCATTATGCTTCCCACTGAAGGAGCTATAGCTAAGCTCTTTTTAGGTGGAAAGAGAATCTCCATAGAGCTCATTTCTAATCCTGGCTTTACTACTGAAAGGGCTATGCAAGTCCCTTCATGTTTTTGAGACTTGATAATGCCACCTCCCCAATACTGTAGCTCTCTCACAGGGATTTTTTCATATCTCCTTAAAATCTCCTTAGCATGAAGGATGCTTGAAAGCAAAATAATATGTATTTAAGTTACTATATTATTACCTCTTGCCTATATCCCTAGGAGAGGGACCTCTTAAACCTACATACCAAATCAGGCAGTTTCTTCAAGTATAAGAAATCTGAAAAAACAAGACTGATTTCCGTTTACACTAGGGAGGCGTCTCTAGCTGTTTCTTGTACAGGGAAAGGCACTGGGTTTTAGAAAGGATAAAGAGGGTGGTTTCTAACTTTTATTTTTAGCACTTTTTATTTCAGCTCTGAAATGCAGGAAACTCATGGGTAAGAAGTCTTTGAGTGTCTTTCCCCCCCCCCCCAAAAAAAAATTGACCAGGTTGACTGTAAGATTACTTACTGGATCTACATGTGGTGTGGAATCAGAGCACCTACCTGGGTTTGAATCCCAGCTCTACTATTCAATATCATTATTACCTTCAGCATATCATCTCACCTTTCTAAGCCTCGGTTTCCTTCTAATTTATAAAATGAGAGGATTGAATCATATGACCTCTAACATCTTTCCCAGCCCTAAATCTATGATCCTTAGGAACATATGGCACAATTTAGAACATGCTCACCTGCCTTTTTGCTCAAAAACCATTTGAGTGTATATATTAAATCCTTCTCTTCTACTTCCATAGCAACAAATTTTAACCCAAGAGACAGAGAACTAGAAAAGATAAAATGATTTTATTTGTAAGATTGACTATTTAAACTGGAAAAAAGTAATTCATCCTATTTGTCACAGTGCAACACGATGCCAGAAATCACTAAATAAAACATAAACATTAATTCACTGAGTCTGTATTACTAGTCATCAAGACAGTGTGGTCACAATCATCATTTTTCCTGTTCAAGGAGAGCTGCCATAAATCTCATGTTGGGTGTCAGTTTCTAGGCTTGCAAATTCAGGTAAGGACCTGTCAGCAACATCTGCTGAGTTAAAGAGATGGTGTGTAATACTGGAAATTATCTTTCCAAAATCATCCAGAGACTCCAAACCTACGTGATCCAGACAAATGCAAGTTGATTTTGGCTTTCCAAAGTTTACTTTTGACTTTTGAATTAATTCACATAATGTGGGGAGCAGAGGCTCTTCTTTCAACATCTGATGTCCATCCTTCACAAAAATGTCATCCTTCATTTCTGTGCTATCTCTATGTCTGTAGTGTACCAAGTTTATAATCTTCATGTATCATGAACTTATAGTTCTTATCCTAAGAACTCCGCCTCTTTGGAATTTGGGTTTAGCACTTGGTGATCCAACTTATAAAAACAAATCTTGACTGTTTCTTACTTAATCCTAATAGGAATTTCCAAAGTCTGAAAATTCTACCACTTCTAAGAAAGAAGTAACCAATTGATGCACATGTGGACTTGGAGCAAACTTAATATGAAGACACATAAGGACCAGGTTTGAGGATAGTTAAGAACCAGTTTGAAAACACTTGCTTTGTCTTGTTATAATCTTGCTCCAGTCCATTCCATTAGTTACAGGAGCTAAACTTGAGAGCCATGAACCTGAATTTCTGGGGGCAGTGCTTTTGTTATATGGACAAAGAAAGATGCCATTATGTGCTAAATGTGCTCAATTAAAATGTTTTACAGATTATTCTTTTAATGTATATAAGTTTGGTGCTTTCAGACCTGTCAGAATTTATTTGAGAATGTCCCAGTTGATGCTAAAGTACTATTCACCTATCAGATTTGGCTAACTTACAATTTGAAAATCAATTTTTAAACTTCTGGGTTACTTGACCAGCAAGTTGAGAGGACTGGACATTTTTTCTAATCCCCACAACCTCTCAAACATTGTCAAAACAGAAATTGTACACCGAAGATAAAACAATTTCAGCTCTTTCTCCATGGTCTAGGACACCCAGAATCCAAAAGAAGATTTAAAAGAAAACCTCACAAATTCAGGATGTGATGATCACACGACTTTGAACTCACCTAGCACCCCTCTACCACTTCCATGCTACTGGCCTCAAGGCTGTAGGAGCAGACCCAAGGACATGACACAGACATACAATAAAGTCCATCCCTACATCCGAGTGCCCCCCTCCAATGCTGTCGAGACCTCAGCCCTAGATTAAACAGAAGTTTACTTGGGCCTTGACAGCCAGCTTGGCTACAGCCCTTTAGGAGCAAAAGCCTGCTGGGGGCTGCAAACCAGAAACACCAGCTCTACAAAGCACTAGATTGCTGGTGCCAGGGGAAACAGATTCTGAGCAGATTCTGAAGTGCTGGGCCAGGGACCTAAGGAACAGAGGGAGTGGGATACAACACAGGATGTGTGGGGAGCTGTTTAGCACTCCTCCAAGTCTGAGAGCAGAGTACAGCATCCTGCGGGGGAGCCGCTTTGCACCACCCAAAAGTCAGTGGGAGCAGAGACCCAGGCCAGTAAACTGTGAATTGCCCAGTGTGAGAGGAGGCTGAAATGCTTTGAGATCCAGCCCCCAAAGAAACCACAGTCAAGAGAGGAGGAAGTTAGGAAGCAAATGATAAGGACAATAAGAGGGGAAGACTGAAATTACCAAAGATTTCAGGAAGAAGAAAACTCAAAACTGGTGGTCATAAACAGATAAAAGGAAAAACAGTGTCAACAGAAGGAAATATGGCCTCCGGGTCTAGTAAACACCTTCAGGCATCTATGAATAAAATACTGCAGAACCAGAAAAAAAACTATTTAATACTAGATGAGACGGAGGGCCTTATGGAATTTGAGGAGAATATGAAAATTGGTTTTTACCAATGCTAAATTACACTATAGCGATTGAATTTGTCCTTTGCTATGTTTCATTGATGTCATTAACCTGAATAGTGTAGGTTTTTAATTGGTAATATCTAGAATTAAGGAAGACACATTATAGAGAATCTCTTATCATTAGTGTGTTTTACTACTTTCAAATGTTTCTGGATAAATGCACTGACTTCCTAAATAATTGTTTTCTTATTTACTGGTAACAAATGAATTATCTTAAATCTTTTGGGTAAGTTTAATTTAGCCATTGTAATTTAAATCATCTTACCTCCAAAACATCCTCCTTACAAAAGTCCTAAGCCACCTCATTCTCAGTATATTAGAGACCCAGAGTTCTCAAAGCCTTTATCCCACAAGCATGTTCTACCTTTCTTGAAAGGCTTCCAAAAATTTCCCAGCCAAACAGAATATTCTTTCTAAGGGCTAACTTGCTGTAAATGTGAAGAGGCACACCAGTAGTAGCCTAAACACTTGGTGGAGGATTCTTTGGCCATAGTTACCCATAAAACATAGAAAAATAAAAACTGTCTATATTCTGAGTGACTGCATTCTTCTTATATATTGACAGTGGCAGAAAAGCAGTCAGAGGGCACAAGGATCACAGTTTTAGACCATCTACAAAGTATAAAATTAGGTGTTAATCCTCCAAATGTTAGATCTTTTTCCAGTGATTAGCAAGTAGATCTGCTACTAGAAAGAATGGTATTAATCTTGACATTTTACTATAGATGAAACCAGAAGACAATAGAAATTGCAGCTAAATGGGATGTGGCTCACAGGTTCTCCTTGGAGAGTCAAATAAAGGAATTGGCAGAATTGGTTTTATCTTATGTTCAGAGGCAATAAGAAACATCATTTCAAGGAATATTTAGTCATTTTGAAATAGAGTGCTTATGATAAATATTTGCAGAGATATCACCGTGAAAATATTTGCAGCTTGTACACAATTTTTTGCGGGGGTAGGAGTGGAGACCAGAAACTCTGCCAATTAAATCAACATATAATTTGACTGATATTTGTTAACTCCTAGGCAACGATGGGCAGAAGAGGAAATGGAAAATGATGCATTAGTAAGAAGCAAGAGCTTAAAGTCTTATGGATTGCACAGAGATCTCACACCTTAATATAAATGTATAGAAAAGAGTCATAAAGTAGTGGGCCTAATAAGCACAAAATGACATCTTTGTAAAAAAATTAAATTAATTGTATTTTAACAGGTAGGAAATGTCTCATTATTGACATGGGAGTCATACTTGAATCTACCGTCTGTATACAATGAGATCACCAACTTAGTACAAAATTAATTTTATTAATTAAATTAATACAAAACCAGAAGAAATAATAAAATTTTTAAAAGATGTAATGTACAAGTAAAACAACTCTATCCTGCCTTATATTAATAGGCTGTTGATGCCAAAAACTGGAAATAGATATAACAGCCACAGATTATAAATAATGTATTAAAAGAATTTAGTTCATGTAAATCAATTGTCTTGACAAGGAAACTAAAAGGTCTTAGAAAGAGAGAGAGGAAAGGAACAAGCGTTTATTTTGGTACCTATTGTGTGCCAGGCATTGCGCTAAGCACTTTACAAATATTATCTCATTTAATCCTCACAACAAGCCTGCAGGCAAAGTGCTGTTATTATCCCTATTTTACAGCTGAGGAAATGGAGGCAGACAGAGGTTAAGTGATTTGCCCAGGATCACATAGTGGGTAAATGAGTGGGGTCAGATTCGAACTTAAGTCTTCCTAACTCAGGCCCGACACTCTTATCCACTGCACCACCCACAGCCCCATCTTAACCTGACAACAGTTGATTTCCTTGCCAAGCGGAGAGATAGCAGGTAAGGGCAGCCCTCATTTATAAAACTATTATAAAAGAAGATTATGAGCAGTATTGCCTCATAAAACAGTAAGAAACTTTGTCAGCAAAAACAGTCTACAGTAAATTTGGCAGAAGGCCCTCCTAAGCAAAGTCGTCTGAGGTCTTTGAAAGGTGAAACTGCAAAGAAGACAATAGATTAAAAAACGAGAAAGGTCTGTAAAGAATTTCTTATAATAAACTCTTTCTGTCATCAAAGATAATAGCATCTACACATTTGGACTCCAGTATCACAGTCCCTGTTATGCCACGTGAGGCTATAGAAGTGGCATTAAAGCAAACAAAAATGGAAGGAACAGCAGGACCAGACCAAGAAGTCATGGTGACCAGCAGTTTTGGAAGTGACACAGTTTTAAGATAACAAAAGCATGGAGAAATCCTGAATCATCTTATTACAAAGAAAAAAAGACAGCCAAGAGCATATCAATATGTACTAGCCCACATACCTGCTTTCCATCTCTGTAATTTTTGTGAGAATAATATACACCTCCATCAGGGGCATTCTTGATGTCATGAGAAGGGACACAGGTTGGCTGTCACAAATTCTCCTCTGTCGAAAAAGACATCTTCATAATTTCATTAATTGATTGAAAATTTTAGGAAATACAAGTTCCCACTGTGTTTATTATTGTCGGCTATTTTTAAAAAAGCACTCTGCCTTTAAGGTTCCACTTCAACAAGGTTTATCTCTCAACATATGTCAAAATTGTAGAATACTCTTTGACAAATGTTGCAGAGATGAATTTGTTTGATGATCCTCTGGTTATTAATATCAAGTAGTGCTTAAAGCAGGGAAATGTATGTTTTCCAGAATTCTTTGCTGCTGTCACAGAGCATGTCCAATGCAAATAGAAGACAGAGTCCTATAGGAAGTATAGTTGTCCAGAAGTCTCTTTTTGTAGATGGTGGTATGCTAATTGCATCAGACCTGGAATATTGCTAAGCCTCCTAAATAAGATCAGTAATTGCTCAAAGGAGTTTGGCATAATTATTCACACAGGAATAACCAAGTAGATGAAGGATGCCTTTTTGTCCACCCTCTGAAGTACAACTGGATGGACAACACAAGAAGCTTCTCGATCAGTTCAGACATCTCAGACAAATACTGCAAATGGACAGTGAACTGGGCCCAGAATTGAATTGGAGGGGAAAAAAAAGTCAGACTTGGTTGCCTTTGAAAAATTTCCATTTTGAGTGCTTTTAATGACCCCAAGCTTTTCCCTGAAGCCAATACCTATCTTGCTAACACTGGTATTCTTACAGTGTCTATATACAGATATGTGTGTGTGTGTATGTGTGTGTGTACACACACATACACACACACACACACACACACATATATGAATGTGGCTGTAAGTCTTGGAATACTAGATTCTCCAAAGAAATGAAGATGAGATTCACCAAAGGGCAATAAAGAAAGCTGTGGAAGTTGTGGATTTGTAGCTTTTCTTTTGAACGAGGTGGTGCAGTCAGGAATGTCAGAGTTCAAATCCAGCTTACTAGCTGTGTAACTCTGGACAAGTCACTTTATCTCTGTTTACCTCAGTTTCCTCATCTTTAAAATGGAGATCATAACAGCAACTACCTCCCAGAGTTGTGAGGATCAATTGAAATAATATTTTATGAAACTCTTAGCCACATACATTGCCTGGTACATAGTAGGCAGTATAAAAAAATGTTAGCTCTCATACTGATAATTATTATCATTCTAAGCAGAAAGTTTTAGCTAAGTATCATTATTATGACAGTCCAAACAGATTGCACTTGGAAATGATCAGTTAGTCTTTTAATAACTACAAAGATCTGTGCTTGCTTTGCCTTCTGGCTTTTAGGAGATTACTCCTAGTCAGTTGTATGAGAGAACTGATCATAAATTCTATCAGTAAGGTTTTAGGAGGAGGAAAAAGGAAAATAATTCTCATCAAATTCTCACCCAAATTATTCTCAGCAATGCAGTATTTCGTGATAGCACTTCAGTAATGACCTTGATGAATGTTGACACAAATCATACTTGTTTAATATTTCTCAGCCTAGGTTTTAGGTTTGGAATTTTCTCCCATGTTCAAGAAGCATCACTTTTCCTGATTAACTACGGGTAGTGAAGTGAGAATGGGAACCCAGATTTTCACAAATAACCTTTTTATAATCATTTCTTTTTTTTTCCTAGGTCTTTTTCTTTCCTTTTTTTTTTTTCAAAAAATTCTCAATTTAATGAACACCAGCTAGAGCCATTCTGTATACAAAAACAAAAAAAAATGGGATTATATGTAAAACCATATTTCTATTATGTATAGCTTGATTTTCTCTTTAAAAGTATAGAATAAATTCAACATGTTACTTTCAGAGCTATCTTTTCTGTGTTTCCTTCTGGACTTCCTTCTGTCCTCTTCTGGGCATTTAAAAAAATGTTTCAATAGCTCTCTTTTTTGGGTCAGCTCTATTGCTAATCACCCTTTTACCTCCAGTCCCAATTAAGAACCAAAAGGAGGAAGGGGAAGGAACTCTTATAAAAAATAAGCCTAGTCAAGCAAAACAAATGTCCAGAAAGGTATGTCTCTATACCTTGAATCAGTCACCTTTCTGTCAGAAGGTGAATAACATGCTTCATCACAGGTCCTCTGGAGTATGGTTGGTATTTGCATTCATCAGACTAATTAGATCACTCAAACTCCATCCCTCTTCCCCCTATAGTCATCTCTTACAGGGTATAATAAGCTTACATATATATGCCAGGATTGGTAGGTATCAGGAGCTGAAAGCACCTACACTGTTGGGGATCAGGCATTGCTGTATAAGGATTGAGTAAAACATACCATTTATGGGGCACTTAGCATCCTCATACCCTCCTGTAACATACTCCAGACTCTAGGACTTTCATTGCAGTATCTATCATTGGGGAACTTTGAAGTTGGCCCTTAGTGGCATTAAAATAGGCAGCCACTTTTTTTTTTAGCTTAGAATTTTTTTTTTATATATTTTATTTTTTCCTCAGTTACATGTAAAAACAATTTTTAACATCTGTTAAGCTTTGAGTTCCAAATTCTATCCCTCCCTCCTTCCCCTCTCCTCCCCTCTCTCTTCCCCCTTTCCTGAAACAGTAAACAATCTCATATAGGTTATACATGTGTAATCATGTAAAATATTTCCATATTAGTCATTGTGTGGGGGAAAATAACTTGAAAGAAAGAGAGAAAGACCAACAGCATTCTTCGGTCTGTATTCAGACAGCCCATCACCAGTTCTTTCTCTGGAGGCAGACAGCATTTTTCATCTTGAGTCCTTTGGGATTGTCTTGAATCATTGTGTTGTCGAGAACGGTTAAGTCATTCACAGTTGTTCATTGTACAGTATTGCTGTTACTATGTACAGTGTTCTCCTGGTTCGTGCAGCCACTTTTTCGGACCCTGAAAAGTCCACCTACCTATAAGTATTCCCCCATCTGTCATCTTCTAAAGTTGCCACATTTTTGCTAATGAACTCACTCCTTTGAATTAAGATCCTGATAAAATATGAGAAGGAATAACACATTAACATTCTAGCTTAGAATTAGAGCATCAGATTATCTGCCTGTTACCTTGAAGAGTGTAGGGACCTGAAAGAATGAAAGGACACAAAAATCTGGAGCATGAGAGGATCTGGAGAGAGTAAATACAGGTGTAGCACAAGGGACATATATGAGGACCCTGGGAACTTGGTGAGAGAGGATGTCATAAAGGAAGAAAAAGGTTACAGAAGGAAAAATGCCTGTGATTTCAGTGTAAAGGAAAGAACCCTAGACCTAAAGCCAGAAAAAGAGGATTCAAATCTCATTTCTAACAACTAGGTGCTGTGTGATGCTAAGTATAAACCTCAGCTTCCTAGTCTGTAAAATAGAGATACTAGTACTTGTACTACAAGCTTCACAAGACCGTTCTGAGGAACTTAATTAGTATAATATAAACAGTAAAAACGAGAGCTGTTGTCACTTCATTTTATTTTGTTTATTTTTTTTGGTGAGGCAATTGGGGTTAAGCGACTTGCCCAGAGTCACACAGCTACTGAGTGTTATGTGTCTGAGGCTGAATTTGAACTCAGGTCCTCCTGACTCCAGGGCTGGTGCTCGATCTACTGCGCCATCTAGCTGCCCCCTCACTTCACTTTATTAACAGTTTCTTTTAGGTCATCCACTCTGCCAGACTGAGAGAGATTCTTTCAATTCTGGATTACCGTGTACCTGGGGATTTCACAGCTATCCCAGATAGTTCTCAGTCTTAGAAACCACAGGAGAAACACAGTTCCAAAACTTCCCACTTGGTTCTTCCTCCATGTGAATTCCAGAGAGACAAAGACCTGTTGGGTGACTTTAACTTGGAGCAAATCTCCTTCAGTTATTTCCATTTTGATAGATCTTTGTAAGTCTAACGTATGCAGCAGCTCACATCCCTCCAACATGAGCCTAGAACGTAGTGGGTGATTGAACTGTTGATTAATAAGCTGAATATCTCTGTGCCAAGAGGTTTTGACACCTATAGGAGATGTTCTTTTATCACTGAGCCAGTTATCTATGTCGCTGACAAATTCTCTAGGTAAGATTCGGTAAATTAGCTTTATATGGTTAGCATTCTTAACACACTGTAATTCAACAACTTCTGTGTAAAATTACATTGAGAGTCTTTTATCTATGACATATTTTGGTGTGTTGTTTGGTTGTCTTAAATAAAATACATTAAACTTCAGTGGGAAGATAAGTAGATAAACCAGAACAAATGGCCTTTACCATAGCTAAAGTTAAATACTCTTGCATGTTTTATATTCTCACCAATAATTCTGTGATTAAAACCAGGAAAATGAAGAGGGGGATGGATTTGGTTCAACATTATGAATTTGTATATTTTTAAGCATTCCTTGTAGTAGATTTGTGGGTGAGGAAAAAGACTTTTCAAATTTGGGTTTAAAAAACACTGAATTTCCCAATATGAGATAACTTCTGAGAATGCAGCCATTTTGGAAATGTAGATGAAAAAGAAAAATACCAAAGTTTTAGATGACTCTTAAGATAATGTAAATAATAATTGCTGCCACGTGTTGTATGTGGTCCATGTTTAACTTTAAGGAGTCCATAAAGGTGAAACTGTTAATCATAGAAAAGTAAGTATCACTAGTTTGAAGCATTTCTGCTTTGTTGCTTAAATGACTCTTCATTGTGTTGACAGCCACCAAGCTTTCATTCATTACCTACCTTCAAATAGATTTCTTTTGCCTTTTATTTGGAGTTTCTCCCTTTTTTTTTTTTAAGTCTCCCTTGCTAAATGAAACATAACAGATATAGCATGCTCAAATATTGAGTGCTTTAGGACTAGATCACCACATTGTACAGTAACACATATTTATTTCCCTGAAATAATTGAAAATAGAGCTTATGGAGCCGATAGGAACTATATTCTTTGACATAAAAGACATGCCTTTTATTAGTCCACCTAAACAAAGCAGCAGATCAACCCATTAGTTGAATATAACAAGGAAAATAGAATGTAAGTCAATAGAGACCTTTTAAAAAAAAAAAGTAACACAGCTGTCAAAGGGTCATTGAGTTTTGCTCTGGAAGACAACTTATCTATTAATTATCTGTGATGCTCTCTTTGAGATGATTTCTGAGTGACATTTAGTATTTTTTTTTAAAAAATCCAAGGCACTGAGAAGATTGTTATTCATTGAAACTATATCTTTAGTCTTGTCTTTCAGTCTGTGTTAACTATTTCTTGATGTAAGTTTATAATACTTCTGCCACATGAATTATCTGATGGAAGGCAGTTAAATGGCATAGGAAAAGTAGAATGGAAATAGGGAAAACTTGACTTTGAATCCTTCCTGAGACACCTAATAGCTGTGTGACCCTGGGCAAAACACCGATTTCCTCCTCTGCAAAATGAGAATAATAATAACACCCACCTCACAGGATTATGGTGAGATTCAAGTGAGATATTCTGTGTAAAAGTGCCCTGCAGACAAAGCACTGAGTGAATATTAACTATTATTACTAACTGCCTTTTGAAACAGATTTAAAAAGAAGTTTCACAGAAATCACCCATCTTCATGATATAAAAACGTTTTACTTTGCTACCTATAGCTTTATCTTATTTTTGTAAGTTGTTAGCACTAGAAAGGATTCAGGGATCATTCCAACTCCCTCATTTATTCTGCTGATAAAAAAACTGAGGACTGAAGAGGTCAAATGACTTGCCTGAAGTCACATGGCTAATTAATAGCAAAAATTGGGATTTGAACCCAGTTTTCTTTCTACACTACTAGGTTACCTCCCTTAGGTATTGTTTCTAGTGCCTCTCACACTCACTTTTCAAGGCATCACAATGAGGTTTTTCTTCCTTTTTTTCTCTACTAGGCTATTTGCTTTCTCGAAGAGAGGGACAAGCAGGATCTCCTGAAAAGCCACTATCTGATTTGGGTCGTCTCTCCTATCTGGCCTACTGGAAAAGCGTTATTTTAGAATACCTTTATTATCACCATGAAAAACACATCAGCATCAAAGGAATAAGCCGGGCCACTGGCATGTGTCCTCATGATATTGCCACCACTCTGCAGCATCTCAGGATGATTGACAAGAGGGAAGAAAAGTGAGTACTCCAAGCCCCTGAAGAAGTGTTCATGTTGTTAAAATGATCACCAGCCTATAGTCCAGAAAGGTCCTTGTGGGTGACGGGGGAAGAGGGTGTGCACGCTTAGGTTGAAGATGGAAAAAACTTAACTTTAACTCACCATGGCCTTGTTTATACAGATTGCTATAACAAGAATGTGCTCTTCTTGCAAGTGGATATGCCTTTTAAGTGACATCTTCTCAGATATTTCCTTATCCAAATTATATTATTGAGTTAGTATATTGAAGTAAAATGTAAATTCAGCTTTCAATTCCATCTTGTTACAGATTTGTGATAATTAGAAGAGAAAAACTGATATTAGGCCATATGGAAAAACTGAAAACCAATGCACGTGTGAATGAACTTGACCCAGAAAGTCTGAGATGGACCCCATTGTTAGTTTCTAATGCTGCAGTTTCTGAAGAGGAACGAGAAGCTGAAAAAGAGGTAATAAGTGGCATCATCATTTTCAGTTGCTTGGCTTCAGTCTTACAGCATTCAGTAATAGGGTAGCTTAAGTAATGCATTAACATCATTGTGAAATGCTTTGTTATAGAGAAGATAGCTTGTGAAATGATATGGCACTAATTTGTCCTAACTGAGGTTGTGTGGTAAGATGTGATAATTTTACAGACTCAAATTTGAAAAGTAAGCCATTTGTCCTCGATCACAAAGCTGCGTTTTTCACTACTTAAGTGGTGTGACAGCGTATAATCAGATAAAATTTGGTGCTGAGCTCAAAGGCTGAGATGTCAATTGATTCTTTGTGTTTATGAACTTGCTTAAAGTGATCCATACCAGTGAGCATGTAATGTAGTGATAAAAGACTTAAATCAATTCGATGCATCATTAATAGTGCTAAATATCCCATGAAACACAATCTTCTTTGGTTTGTTATCCTAACTATTGCAAAAGAGTCACTAGATGATTCAGCTGAAATATTGCTTGGTTAGCTAGCAGTGCTAATCAGAGTTGACTTAGAATGACTATTTCATTGAACTTGAAAGCTTATCACTAAGTAAATGTTGCTTCATGGGCCCATGATTTTAACCTTCTCTCCATCAGGCTGAACGTCTGATGGAACAGGCTAGCTGCTGGGAAAAAGAAGATCAAGAAATCTTATCAACGAGAGCTAATAGTAGGCAATCACCTGCAAAAGTACAATCAAAAAATAAATATTTGCGGTCTCCGGAGAGTGTGCCCATGGCAGGAGACAGAGGGCAGTCTACAGAGCCAATTAAAGATAGCAGTGAAGAGGAAGAAGAGGAAGAAGAAGAGGAAGAGGAGGAAGAAGAGGAAGACGAGGAAGAGGAAGAAAATCACCGGAGCTCTCCTCCTCGGTTGACAAAACCACAGTCCCTTGCACTGAAGAGAAAGGTATCTTTTCTGCTTGGGCCATGGGTACTTCAGTCAGCTTCTTCCATAGTCTGCTTGTGATTTCAGACATCCCATTCATTAGCTTTTGCTCTTTCCTTATTTCTTAGGAGTAATGGTTTCTTTCCCATTCTGTTTCATCATTCCTTATCTTGCATTCATGATTCTGTTTACCCTGTGAGGTTTGGGGTGCTGACAAAAGCTCCAGGTTATAGCTTAGTAAAATGACTGCCACCTGCTGGTCTAAAGTAGTCTAGCCAAGATCAAGTCACGGACTATTAACACCAGAAGGGACCTTCCTGATTGTCTAATCTAATCTTATTTTACACATTAGGAAAATGAGACCCAGAAATGTTAGTTTGCCAAAGTTCACACAGCTCAAGAGCTGGGACCAGAATCCAGGATTCCTGACTCCCAAGCTAATGATCTTGATAGTCTCGCTTTTGCTTGACCTGTGCTTGGCATTATAGAACCATGGTTTTATTAGAGATGTTTGACATTCATAGAATAATATAGTTATGAAACATCGAAGTTGCGCACACACACACACCCCTCTTTGGTCTGGACTGAACTGCCCTTCCCGAGGTGACACAGAATTATGGCCATGATCTTTGACAGGCTGATGACCAGAACTTGGGGCTTTAATCTGAGAGTTGTTTCCGTTAGACCATGCTTTTTTTTTTTTAGACCTAAGTAGAATTTTCTCCCATCTCCAGAAAAGCCATATACTCCAAAGCCCTGACCTACATTAAAGGATTTACAGCAGAGAGAAAATCAGTCCCTGTTTACATCTGTTTATTTACTTGTTTGGGAAATACTTTAAATTAGATTTTGTCTGGTAGATTTAGAGTTTGACATCCATAAATGTTAGATTACAGAATGGGATTAGGAGACAGACAGATAGCTATGCCTCAGTGAACAATTAGGGAATATTCCCTGATCATTTTACCTTCATAATGTCAAGAAGCAATAGGTTTTAGGAAAATGTGTACCCCTCTAGTTTAAATCTTAAGTATATTGAACTCTTCTAGGCTTCCGAAAACACAGTAAAGCTGTACATCACAAGTACTTAGAAGCAACTTCAGTTTTTGCTGTTTTTAGATGTTACCAAAATCATCTATCTGTGTCTCATTTGTTGGTGAATTGCATCTTAGCAGCAGGCTTATATGTAGTTCAGTGCTTTAACATTGGTTTCGGAGCCAGTGGAACTGGGTTCAGATCTAACCTCTGGTCCTGAGTTTATTAGTCTGTAAAGTAAGGGCATTGAATTAGATGGCCTCTAAGATCACTTCCAGCTCTAAATCTATAAGACCTATCAATTTCTTGATTCAGTATATAATCCAATGGCTTTTATTCGGGGCGGGGGAAATCCCATATAATCATGGTTTAGGGTAAAAAGTTAAAGCTTGTAGGCCAGTATAAACTGGCAGAAGGTGTTAATGTAATAGTAAATGAGGTTTGGTTTGTTTGTTTGTTCGTTTTTTAAGAAAATCTTAATTACAACCTGGGATAATGAAGAAAAATAAATGAAACAAAAACGTTTCTTGGATATAAACAGCACCAGCTTTTGGAAAAAATAGTATCCATACATGTACCTTAAATATTTTTCATTTAGGCTACTCCTCTGTTAGTAAACAGAACAGTTTCCAAACCACTTGAGCGCCCACATTCTAGTGGTGGATGACATGTGTCTTTGTAGATTTGTTTTATTTTTGGATCCAGTCAGTCAATAAACATTTATTAAGTGCCTACTATGTGCAAGGCACTGTGCTAAATTCTACGGAAACAAAGAAAGGGAAAAAACATTCCCTTCTCGCAAGGAGCTCACAGTCTAATGGGCGAGACGGCGTGAAAACAACTATGTGCAAACAAGCTAGAGGATGAGTTGGAAGTAATCAATACAGGAAAGGCACTGGAATTAAAGGGGGGAGGGGGTCAGATTGTGAGCCTGTAGGGAGACTTCAAGGACACCAGGAGCTAGAAATGAGGAGAACATGGGGCACAGTCAGTGAAAATGGCCAGAGCTGAGAGATGGAGGATCATGTTCAAGGAATAGCAAGGAGGCCAGGGTCACTGGATCGCAGAAGGTGTAAGAAGACTGGAAAGATTGGGGGGTGGACAGCAGGTGATAAAGGGAATTTTATATTGGATCCTGGAGGTGATAGGGAGCCACTGGAGTTTATTCAAAAGGGGGGAGGACAGGTGACGTGGTCAAACATGCAGTTTAGTAGAGTAGAAGATAGACCGATATGGGGAGAGACTTTATGACAGGGAGACTCACCAGCAATAGTCTAGACTATTGCAGTAGTCTAGGCATGAGGTGATGAGGACCTGTACCGTTGTGATAACAGTGTCAAAGGAGAGAAGAGAGAGAATATAGGGGAGATTTACAATGGTAAAATTGACAGGCCTTGGATCGATTTTATTCATTGATCTTTATTATACAATTACCAGTCTAGTGTTCCCATTTCACAGACATTGAAATCCTATGAAAATGAGGGCAAGATCTGAGTCATCTTTATGTTTCTCATAGGACCTTATACCTAGTATGTGTTCAGTAAATACTTGTTATCTGTAGAATGAATGTTCTCAATGAACAATGAATGAACTGTTGAAATATTTGTTTGAAACATTTGGCTTTCCATAATTCCTCTAATACTAAAGTTTATGGGACCACAGTGACTGAAGTCAGTATGTCCATTTAGGATATGTGCCAGAGAAGTAAAGGTTTGCTTTTGTAATTTATGTTTGGGCTGTTAAGATTTTCCTCTTAAATCATTTTTTTTAAAAATACTGTTGTGTATTTGGAAATTCTCTTCCATTGTGTCTATGGCCTGGAAAGACTGCTAATAGATGTCCAATGGAAAAGCACATCATTTTTGCCCTCTTAACATGTACTAGTATTAGCATGAATGTTCTTTTCATTTGTCAGTGAAGGGTTCATTAATTCTCAGACATTATTTTTCGAATTTCCAGAGACCTTTTATACTGAAGAAGAAAAGGGGCCGTAAGCGTAGAAGGATCAATAGCAGTGTCACAACAGAGACAATTTCTGAAACTACAGAAGTGTTGAATGAGCCGTTTGATAACTCCGATGATGAGCGGCCAATGCCACAGCTGGAGCCTACCTGTGAAATTGAGGGAGAAGACGATGACTTGAAACCTGCCATTAGAAAAGTATTCCAGTTTCAGTCTGGGAAACAGAGACAAACTGAGGAAGAAGAGAAAGACAATCATTGCTTTAATAATGATGACCCTTGTAGGAGTAAGTAGAATTGGCTCTTTTGTTTAACAAAATCATTGTGATTGAATTTTCGTGACTAGCTGAAATCCAAGAAGTAGCATCTTAAAGACTAAAAGACATCTATGAAACTGCATTTCTTTCCTCCACCTAAACAATTATCTGCCATATTCTCTAAGACTTTCCAGGGAATGGAGAGTTCACCTCCTCTTCCTAAAGTTAAGTTCGGTGCTGAGTAACCTCCTAGAGTAAGAATGTTTTATGGGATATGCTAACCTCACTGTCCAGATTTAGGGTTAGCCCCGGAACCTTGATATTCATCACTAAAAGCCATTTCTAATAACTAGAACCATCTGACCATGCTCTTTTTTCGGGTCATGGCTTTGAGGTTTGTAAGGAGGTTTCCCCTTTTTTATTAATTTTTTGTGTGCTGCATGTCTCTCCTCTGCTCTCTGCCTGTCTTCTATTCAACAGTGTGCTGACATGCTATTTAGAGCGAGCGTTCTTCCAGTAGTGTGTGATTACAGAGAACAAAAGGGACTCGTTTAGCCTTGGGAATAGTTTGACATGTTGGTTCTTCCTCCCTCATGTAACCAGTCAGGAGAAGAGAAACCGTTTTCATAGGTTGAGTCACAGAATCTCGGAGTGGAAAGTCCACTAGAGGCCATCCAATCCAACCCACACCCGAAGAATAACTTCTTCTGTAATATCCCTGATGATGTCATCAAGTCCTCTCTTGATCATCTCTCGAGTAAGAAGGGAAATAGTATTCCTTGCTTTGGTCAAGCTGGTCCAGTTCAAAAGTGTTAATCATCTATGGACTAGAAATCTTGCTAAACACTTCAGTAAATATTGATCATCACTTGTGGTGCCCAGGGCATCAACCACAACCACATTTCTTTGGTAGAATGAAGCAGAGTTGGAGGCCTCATATCCCTCCTTAAAAATCTCTACATTGGTGTGTTTGTTTTTTAATCCTTTGTGCTTTTAGGAAAGTTGGTCCTCAGCTAAGTGTAAAAACATATGGATTGAGCTCCTTAATAAGCACATCTTCACCCCCTCCACCGCCCTAACCCCCCACCACTAAAAGGACTGTGTATGTGAAGCAGTCGGAGAATAATGAGCATATCTCATTGCCCTCAAAAAATGACAGAAATCATTCTTTTATTTTTTTCAAGAACCTAGTTTTAAGATCAAAAGCACATATTGCTTGCTTCCATAACCTAGATTTTAAAAACTAGTGGAATCTACTTTTCTGGGGAATACCCTGGGTCAGAGAGATCATTTTTTTTTAAAAAACCTAAATGTATTTCCAGTTCCTGACTTGCTGCTTCTCATGTCCTATAAATAATCCTGATCATTTTCTACATGACTAATATTGTACCTTTTCATTCTCATCTTTGTCCCAGTTGTCTTTAAAAAATCTTAAGTGATCTTAAATTTCTGAATCTCATCCCCCCTTTATGAGTTACTTAAGGACTCACTTTCTGTTTTGGAGAAGTGACGTTTCTCGTTAGCTAATTTAGTTGTAATAGCAGCTAAGATAAGAAAGTAGAATCTGATAACATCAGCTTTGTTATTGCCCTCCTTAAATGCATAAAAATAAGAGATTTTTTTCAAGACTTGAAATAATGATTAGTATAAGTTTTTTATACTTGTTGCTACAAAATGAACTATTTCACATCATTTATACATTCTCTCCATGTAGCAAAATTGAAAATAATACTTGCTGGGTAAGTCTACCTATAATCTTTTTATCATCACATAAATGAAGAAGTTTATCTGTCATGGATTGGTTGAGTGGGAGACAGGTATATTCTGGCAAAGAAAATCTCTTTTCCAAATTGATTAATTTTTATTTACCCTTACCAAAGTGACATATCCAATAGGGCTGTTAATGAAATTTTTCTTACCTTAAGTTAGCCCTTGCAAGAGTCTGATCCTCAAGATAATAACAATAATAATGAGGATGATGATAGCTAGTATTTATATACACAGCTAGTAAGTGAAGTCAGATTTAAACCCATTATAAACTTCAGTTTTAAGAAGAGTTAAAAATACTTTTTAAAACGCATCCTGATCAAAGTAAAGTAATGAACCAAAATGATAAGCTCCATAAATAAGCCAACTTCTCATGCCCTTAATATTCCTTTTGACAGTAACTGATCCAGAGTATTGCAGGCATAATTTCTGGTAAAAGAAGCAAGTATATTGTAACTGTTCAAATAAATGTAAAGATAAACTTACTCCATTTATAGCATATAAATGTAATCATCTTACGAGAAACTATAAACAGATGCACCTAGGGGTTTGGTATATTTAGTTATTCACTAGTTTATTTCACTACTTACAATTTATGATAGGAAGAACATGTAGGTCATATTCATGTCATTTGAGGTCATTTTAATTTAGTAAATGTCAATCTAGAGTTTTTCAACTGTCTAAATTATCAGTAGATTTATATTTATGAATGTTACTTTAAATAATTTAATGTAAAGAAATGGTCTGTTAATTAAATCTTTATGTGAGGGAGTTCTTGCAATTAATCCATCTTTGTTTCCTATTCAAATAGTTTTGCAATTGTCTGTGTTTTAGAGAAAAAAACACAAATTTAAGAAAAACAGAAGTTAAGGTTTTCTAAGTAACCAAGCTTTTAAAGTAGTTCTCTGCAATAGCATGTAGGGATGATTCGGGTTAATCTAAACCTTTTCAACTTGTATATTTCCTGAATTTTCATTGATAAAATTGTCTTTTTAACATTGTAGTACTAGGGACTATTACAATAGGGGAGTTTTTAATCTCTTTAAATGTCATTCTTTATGAATATTGCAGTTGCATATATTAGCTACTATAATGGTATTGATATTGCCTTTATTCCTAATGGCAGAGAGAGAGAGAGAGAGACAGAAACAGAAAGAGAGAAAAAGACAGAGCAACAGAGAGAGAGTGAGAGCGCAGAGAGAGTTTGTGCGTGTGCACCTGATGTAGTGCTCTTCTCTTAGTTTTTTTACTTGGTTTATATGAAAGTATTATTATTTACAAGTCTTTTTTTAGTATGTTTTAACCTCTAAAATATTATATTTAAAACCGTGTTTTATTAATTAATTTGGAAAAGGAAGTTCAAGATATTAATGATTATGCCTTCTAAGACTCTTTTTTTTATATTTTTCCCTGTTCTATTACCTCATAAAGACAACACAGATAATTCAAATAATTTAAAAGAAGACAGTGTAGACAATCCAGAATCTCTAAAGTGCAAACAAGGATGGCCAAAAGGAATGAAGCGTGGCCCATCTAAATGGAAGCAAAACAAAGACAGGAAGAGTGGTTTTAAACTGAACTTGTATACCCCACCCGAGACTCCGATGGAGCCTGACTACCAAGTGACGGGAGAAGAGCAGAAGGAAGCCAGCGAAGAGAAACCAAACCACGTTCCTGTTGTGGCGGAGGAGGTGGTAAAAGAGACTGATCAGCCCATGCAGCCCCAAAATGAAAATGGAGGTGAGGCGTCTATACCTCCGAGCCCCGGAAAGTTACCTTTCGAAAAATCAGAGAATGATACAGTGAAGCCTGAGGAGGAGGAAGAAGAGGAAGAAAGAACTGTAGAAAGAGACTCGGACAGTGCTAAAAGCCAAGAAGGAGGCCCAGCAGAGCTGTGTGTGGGAAAAGAGGGTCCAGAGCATTTGGATGATCATGAAGAAGAGGAAGAGGAGGAGGAAGAGCCCTCCCGTAACGAAGATCACGATGCCGATGATGAAGATGACGGTCATGCGGAGGTCACAGAAGCGGAGAGAGAGGAGCTGTCGGGAGAAGCTTTCAAGGAGGTGTTGGAGAACCAGGAGACTTTTTTAGACCTAAGTGTTCAAACTGGTCATTCAAACCAGGAAAACTTAATGGACTGTGGCATCGACCTGGCAGCTTCATGCAGCAGTGAGCCTAAGGAGCTTCCTGCAGATGCAGAAAGTGTGCCCGAGGCTGGTGGGGGACACCTGGAAGGTCCGGCAGAGGGTCAGGACCAAAAGAAGAGCCAAGATTTAAGCTCTGAATTCAAAGAGGAAACCACAGAAACCATGGAGATTGACTCAGAGACTGTACAGGCAGTTCAGTCTTTGACCCAGGAGAACACTGGACAGGACGACGCCTTCCAGGAGTGCACTGAAACTCAAGAGGCCTGCAGAAGCCTGCAGAACTATTCACAAGCAGACCAAAGCCCACAGATCACCACTCTGGACGACTGCCAGCAGTCCAACCACAGCAGCCCCGTCTCATCCGTCCATTCGCATCCCAGTCAGTCAGTTCGTTCTGTCAATAGTCCGAGTGTTCCTGCCTTGGAAAACAGCTACGCTCAAATCAGCCCTGATCAAAGCGCCATCTCTGTGCCGTCTTTGCAGAACATGGAAACCAGCCCAATGATGGATGTCCCCTCGGTTTCAGATCATTCTCAACAAGTTGTAGACAGTGGATTTAGTGATCTGGGTAGTATTGAGAGCACCACTGAAAATTATGAAAACCCAAGCAGCTATGATTCTTCCATGGGCAGTAGTATCTGTGGAAATAACTCTTCACAAAACAGCTGTTCCTATAGCAGCCTCACATCCAGTAATCTGACCCAGAGTAGTTGTGCGGTCACGCAGCAAATGTCCAACATGAATGGGAGCTGCAGCATGATGCAGCAAACGAGTATCAGTTCTCCCCCTACTTGCAATGTCAAGTCTCCTCAAGGTTGTGTGGGGGAAAGACCCCCCAGTAGCAGCCAGCAGCTATCTCAGTGCAGCCTGGCTGCCAATTTCACCCCTCCTATGCAGCTAGCAGAAATCCCCGAGACTGGCAGTGCAAACATTGGCCTGTACGAGCGAATGGGTCAGAGTGAATTTGGGGCCGGGCATTACCCTCAGCCATCAGCTACCTTCAGCCTTGCCAAACTGCAGCAGTTAACGAATACTCTTATTGATCATTCATTGCCTTACAGCCATTCCGCTGCTGTAACTTCCTATGCAAACAGTGCCTCTTTGTCCACACCTTTGAGTAACACAGGGCTTGTTCAGCTTTCTCAGTCTCCACATTCTGTCCCCGGGGGGCCCCAAGCACAAGCTACTATGACCCCACCCCCCAACCTTACTCCTCCACCAATGAATTTGCCACCTCCTCTTTTGCAACGGAACATGGCTGCGTCCAATCTTGGCATCTCTCACACCCAAAGACTGCAAACTCAAATTGCCAGCAAGGGCCACGTGTCCATGAGAACCAAATCGGCATCTTTACCACCAGCTGCAGCAGCGCATCAGTCACAAATCTATGGGCGCACTTCACAGACTGTAGCCATGCAAGGCCCCGCGAGGACTTTAACCATGCAGCGCGGAATGAACATGAGCGTGAACCTAATGCCTGCCCCAGCCTACAACGTCAATTCCGTGAACATGAATATGAACACTCTCAATGCAATGAATGGGTACAGTATGTCCCAACCCATGATGAACAGTGGCTACCACAGTAATCACAGCTACATGAATCAAACTCCCCAGTACCCTATGCAGATGCAGATGGGCATGATGGGAACCCAGCCATATGCACAGCAGCCAATGCAGACACCGCCCCACGGTAACATGATGTACACCGCTCCTGGACATCATGGGTACATGAACACCGGCATGTCGAAACAGCCCCTCAATGGATCCTACATGCGAAGGTAGGCTAGGTGGGGAGTCACATAACCTAACTGGCATCACTATTGGATTGATCTGCACAAACGTCTTTGGAAAGTACGATTTCAAAACCAGCAATTGGTGTGAATGCAAAAACATTTGTTGGCACCATTTATTTAAAAAAAAAAAAAAAAAAAGCTGTATGCAGCAGAAAGCCTTATCCACGCTGTTCCCCTTTGTTTCGTTTTCCTTTTCGTGGTACCTCTGTTTCTGTTCGTTTCCTATGAAGTTCTCTGCAAAGGAAGGCCTCTCTCTTTGGACTGCAGTTCTGTGGCAGCCACTTGTGCCTGCTCCCGTTTAAATGAATAATGAGGATGTCCGGCCCCCAAGTTATCCGTTATAATACTGAACCTTTAGCTTTTTTCCCCCCTCTCCCCTTCAGCTCCATGTAAATGCCTTTAGCATTTCAGTTATTGTATATTTTGTTTAAGGTGACACTTCCGCATGCCGCTGAGGTCTTTGTTAGTGACAGTGCATTTCGTAGTACTGTACAAGTGTTGTGCTAACGGTAAGCCATTTCTTCAGTTTTTTGCCTTGATTAGGGTACCCTAATTTGAGGGTTTAAAAAAACTATATTTTTGTTAATTATAAAACTGTAAAAAGCTCTAAAAGCTGTTCACATTTTGTTAGTTGAAAGGGTTTTATTGCTAAATGTTTGGTGTAAAGTTAAGACCCTTTCCCATTTTGGTGACAGATTTCTTTGGGGAAAAAAAGGCAGCTTTCTGTTTTATAAATGCAGACTTCTGTTTATGGAATGAAGCATATCTCAGTGTTTATCTGTCAAGTTTTGAAACATTTCATATATGTCCAAATACTTGGCAGCATTTTAAAAAAAGTGAATTTGGTGTAAAGTTGCTATTTTATGGAAATGCCTCTAACTTTACATTTTCATTCCATCTGTAGATTTTTCTATCTTTATAAAATATTGGAGTTATTTTTTAAGGAAAAATAGAGCAGTAGCTTGTGAATAGCCCAAACTAAGCTTACAAATCGCATGTAAAAAAGCAAAAAGGTATTTGTGTCTGTTTATATCGCTTCCTTTTTTGTAGCCTTTGTACCTGTACAGGGTGACTGGAAGGGCCAAGCAGAAGAGGCGTAATCCATGTATAAAATAGGAGCCAGCGACACTCTTGTATTTATCTGTTCTCTTTTTAGTCAGTCACTTCAAAAAGAAAAAAAAAAGCTGTACATTTTAACATAAAATAAATTATGATGAGCCATTTTTAGCCTCTTGTGTCTTGTCATATTATGATGATTAACAGAAAATGACCAACTGAGCTGTATTGTTTGTTACATCTCTGTAGCTTAAACACTGCCTCCATCTCAGAACACATACACATTTGGGGAAAATAAGTTATTTAGCATCAATTTGGAGTTCTGGGTTGTTGGGGAGGTTTTTTGTTTTTTAAAATACCACTAAATAAAAGTAATATCTAATAAAAGCGTGACAATACCAAATATCTATTTAATAAATTAATTTATATGAATTTTAATGCTTTTCATGAAAGAAGTTTATTTTATGCTAGTGCATACATTCTGTATGCCAGTCATTGTCTTTAAAATAAAGTTACTTTGTTTTCTTTCTTTTTGACTTTGATCTTCATTTGCAAAGGAAACCTGTACAAATAGAGAGCATGCAAATGCCTCCATTCACACAGCCATTAAAAACACACTTCACAGCAATGTCATTTTAACAGTGATTCCTAAAAACTTAGCCCTAAATGCAGCTGACTTGGGGATTGCATTCTTGAAAAGGAAAAGCCATTCTTAAAGAACTGGTTGAAATTATCGCTACCGAATGTATTTTTTCTTCAAGACTCCAAAATATTAATCAGTGACTGACAGCAACAAAATATAAGCAAAAATCATTGCATGTAATTAGCAGATGGGAAGTTCTTATGCACTATATAGAAGTTAGAATTCTTGTAGCTACCAGTTCGGAGATTAATTAGTGATTTAGATCCTATTAACTATCCCATCAAACATACTCAGAATGGACCTCTTCATAGTTAGCATTGGTTGTCATAACCAGTGTGTTCCTGCAAAGTAATTAATCAGATTTATTCTTGTTTTATTAAGTAACAGTAGTTATAATCTCACTGTCATTCAGCAGAGTACCAGATGCCATACAAGTCTCATGATGTGTGTGCCAAAACAAAATATAAAAAATACAACGGGCAGCATATAATTGATTTACTCAGCAAACATTTATTAAGCACCTATTTTGATGAAGTGAGTCTATGTCTCATCTTTAACAGCTTTTTCTATTTTAATCAGAACTCCCGAGTTCAGAAATCCTTGTGAGTCTAAGGTTTCCATCGTCCACTATAGACAGTGTGCCAGCCACGGAAGTGTTGTTTGATCAGACTCTATGTCTGGTCAAAGTTGGTAGCTATCTGTAATGTGCATCCTGGGCCTGACTGCCACAAGACAGTCTGGGGAAAAGGAAGTTTTAATTTAAGGGAGGCATTGCTGGATCACTCTCTGGAATCTCCTTCACACATACCTGTGCTCACCTCCCACCTGCCTGTCTCAAGGTGTCTGAGGTCCTTGGGGAAATCAACTGAGGCTTAAATACATCCAGGCTGAGGAGTCAAAATGTCTGCAGTTTGGATTTGTGAGCATTTGAAAATGTTATATTAAATTTAATTAGGAAAATAGACAAGTCATGTGTTGACTTCTTAGGAAGCTTAGGTTGCTGTGCTCACTCAGTAGCTGAGGAACCCACCTTCATTTCTTTGTACCTTCAGCCTCTCAGTGATAAGTAAGAGACCTTCTAGGAATATCTGTGAATTTGTTCAGAGGGTTTATTTCAAGTGAGGTACACTGGTTGAAAGACCTCAAAATTGACAAGTCAGGAGTAAGAAGGAATTTGACTTTTAAAAAAATTGAACTTAACTCCATGACCTGGGGAAGGAAATCATGACAAAATTCATTTCGAGGGAAGAATGATTGCAAGACAAGAAGTTGCTTCATTAGCTTCAATAAGCAATTCGAGTGTTCTCCTTTCACCCTAATGGGTTTGTTTGAGATACCCTTGATGAATTCAAGGCACCTGGCTCAGATAAACTTAAATCCTTGAGTCTTGAAAGGACTGCTGAACCACTGTCAGTGTTATGCTTAAGATCATGGAATGTAGAAGACACATCAGAGAATGGGAGAACAGCAAATGTCCCAATACCTACAACCACCACCACTCCCCCAGAAAAACCAACCTAACAGAACGGTCTGAAGGCCAATGAGCTTAATTTGATTCCTGGGAAATTTTTAGAACCGATCATTAAAGAAATGGTTGAGAAATGTCTTGAAAGGGAAGTAGGGATTCCCAAGAGCCAGAGTGGCTTCAATCGAGAATAGGTCATGCCAGAGTAACCTCAATTTTTTTTGTCAGGATTACCAAACTAGTAAATGAGAAGGCTGTGCATGTATTTTACCTAGATTTTAGCAAAGCCTTTGATAACATAGAGATTCAGAAATGGTTACATGACAACTCAGAGTCATGACAGGAGTGCCCTAGGGATCTGTGCCATTTAAATAAGGCATAGATTGTATGCTTGTCATATTTGCAGATGATGACTCCGATGATTGAGAGGATCAGGATCCAAAAGCCTCTGGACAGGCTAGAGCATAAAGCTGAACCTAATGAATTTCAATAGGGATAAATGCAATTGGCTACAAAAAAAATCAGTTTCTCAAGTATAAGATTGGGAAGGCATGGTTAGATAGCAATTGTTCTGAAAAAGATCTGGAGGTCTTAGTGGACTGTGTTTAATATGAGCCAGCTGTATGATGTGGCAGCCAAAAAAACCTGACCTTTAACTGCATTAAGAGGGACCTGGCTTCCAGGAATGGCAAGGCGATAGTCCTGCTGTTACCCTACCTTTGTCAGATTCATCTGCAATGCTGTATTCAAGTCTAGGAACCCCAGTTTAAGAAAAATATTGATAAGGTAGAGAGAGTCCAGGGGAAGGTAACCAGGATCGTTAACGGCCTTGAGGTCATGTCATATGAGGGGTGGTTGAAGAAACTGGTATGTTTAGCCAGGAGAAGAGAAAACTAAGGGTGGTGGGAGGGGAATGATAGCTGTCTTCAAGTATATGGAGCACTGTCATTTGGAGGAGGGGTTAGGCCTGTTCTGTTTGACTTCCAAGAGCAGAACCAGAAGCAGATGATGGAAGCCAAAAAGAGACCAATTTAGGAGATGTCAGGGGGAAAAAACTCCCTAACAATCAGAGTTGTCCCAACGTGGAATAGGCCGGCTTGAGAGTCACCAAGTTACTTCTCAGAAGAGATGAGGCAGCGGCTTGCTGGGTGTTTCATATTGGGGATTCAGCTCTGTTGAGTTCTCTTCCAGCTGTCAAAGTCTGTGGCTCTGGAAGACTCTCATTTGCTAAACAAGTTTTATCTTCTCTGAAATCAATGTTTTTGTATCAGATTGTTGTGATTGTTGCTTCTGAAAGAAAGGGTAGAGTTTTGGTTTTTTTTTACTAGAAAATGTATACTTTAGGAATATCCATTGCAGTGTAGAAAGTCATTGTGACCCAGACACATGGTTTCCTTTGGGATTCATTCACCCTCTTTTCAGTTGAAGTTTCAGGTTTGTTTTTTGTTATGTGTTTCAAACATATCTTGTTCAATGTTTTGCGGCCTCACGTGCAGTGTCCACTCTGATTTGCTACATTTATATATATCTGGAAGTTTAATGTACATATGAGTAGTTTGCCATGAGATAACACAGTGTAAACAGAGTAGAAACCCAGAAATCGTGACTTCTGTGTTCTCTCCATTTGAGTATTTTGTAATTTTTTTGAAATATTTGTGGACAAATAAAACCTACGCTACAGGAAAAAAAAAAAAAGAAAGTCATTGTGACTCATTGCTATTTAGGATTTTTTTTGAGTGATCTCAAAATAAAAAGCCACAGATGGGTGTTTGGAGCCACATGTATCTAATGGCAGATCCATACATGTTTGCATGTTGTCATTGAAGTATAATCCTATCATGGTGAAATTGCTGGACTTTTGAAGATATGGACTCAGATGCCATCTCTGACATTCCCTACCTGTGTGACCCTGAGCACTTTGCTTTATGCCCCCATGCCACTTCTCTTGACTAAGTTGAGAACAATTGCTAATCTACATTTATAATCAACAAGCATGTATTAAGTGCCTCCTGTATGCCACATGCTGTGCCAGGCACTGGGGATATAAAGACAGAAGCCCTCTGGGGGTGGATAAGATGGGAGAATGGGAAGTACGACGTGTAAATGTGAAGGACATGAAGCCTTTAGAGCTGATGTTTTTACTCCTTTATTTGCTTAGCTGACTTAAGTCCACAACTCACCGCAGAAGGAGAAGGTACTCTGGAATTCCCATCTTCCTTCGGGACTGTGTTCCTCTGCACAAATGGGGAGTAGAGAGTTGACCTCAGAAGCCATCTCAAGGGTAGAGGGCTAGTAGAACCCAGGATAGACATGAAGCCTCAATTCCCTTCCTCTCTTTTCCATTTCTTTTAAACAAGATACATATATTTTTTAAAAATTTAATAGTAGCTAGCATTTACATAGCATTTGTAAGGTTTGCAGTGCACCTTACAAATATCTCATTTCAACCCCACAACAATTCTTTGAGGTAGATGCCATTACTTATCTCCATTTTATATATGAGGAAACTGAGGCAGGAGGAGGTTAAGTGACTTGCTCAGGGTCACACAATGTTTGAGGCTGGATTTCAGCTCGGGTCTTCCTGACCCCAGGTGGAGTATTCTGTGCGCTATGGCATCACCACAACTTTGTAGTTGAAGTTTACTACCTATTTTCTTCACAACAGCCCATAAAAAGTAGATATTGCCATTTCATTTGTGAGGATATTGAAGTTCATAGAGGTTCTGTGACGTGTGTGGTCACATAGCTGGCAAACAGCAAAATTTGGCTCCAACTCAGACTTTTTCCCTTTAACTCCAGTGAGCCTTCTTTATCCTACCACTTTCAATCTGTTTAGGGTTGTTAGGGTATTAAAGTGTTCAGGCTTATTTTTCCCTTCTCCAGACAGTTTTCAGCTTTAACTTATCCTGACCTTATTTAATAATTTGATACTTCATCATTAGTTAAAAGTTTCTTTTTTTTCCTCTGTAGACATCCTGATAAGGTTATCATGTGTTATCCAACTATTCCCATGCCCACCAACATTTGACAGATTTTAGTCAGCATTTCCCCTTTTAGATTCATATAAGAGTTACTGGTTTATTGTGCATATTCAAATTTTCATTTCACCATGATGTTTGGCTTTCAATTTGGGACTTTTTACAGAGTAATTTCTGTTTTTAAAATTATTACTAAACCAGTATTCTCATAGAATCATTGTATTAACACCCTTTTCCTGTGTGTTGACACTGAGGTGCATTATATGTGCCCCTCATCAGGTCAGGCCCTTTCCTAGGAGAGCAGATTACAGATCAGAGTATCCTGGGGCTCAGGTCTCTGTTGTTTTTTCCCTTCTGAGAACCAACCAACCACAAAGGTCTGCCCCAAAGTCCCAAAGATGTGCCTGACTGCATGTAAGTTCAATCCAAATCCCACCATCAGGAACTCATTTTATACTTGGCTACGTTCTCCCTGTTTCAGGAAAGGTCCCGTTTTCTTCTTGGGTTATCAGCCTTTTAAAAAAAAAGTTGTTATCATAGGGTATGCTTTCTTCCACATCTTGTCTCTGTCTCCGAATATGGCATCCCAGATAGCGTCTCGTTGTGTTTCATCTGAATTGAAATCCCTGATATCTGTTATCAACTGCACTGTCACTGTCGCCATATTTGCGTGCAGAAAGGAAATTGACTGGCACTTAAACGTTCTTAACCGAATTACTTACCATTCAGGAAGATGACTTTACCGCTTACTTAACAAAGATGTAATTTAGGGTATAGTCACTTACAAAAGACAAGCCAGCCTTTGTGGTTGACTCATTGCACTTCTATGCAGAGTTCCAGTTTCCATAAGTCCCTCCCCGCCCTTTCCCATTTTCTCCTAAATTTGTAGGTCCAAGGTCTAAGATGTAGATTATATTAAATATAGATTAGATATATTAGATTTATTTCATGTTTCAACCTTTAGGTGGTAGTTCTCAGATCAGCAGCTAAAAATTTTAATCCCAAATCTATTTGTGTCTCATTGGATAAAGCTTTTGGGGTGTCTGGTGCAGGGGGCTTTATCCAGGTAGGTCTAGACCTCCCTCTGATTCTTCTAGATTTTGGTTATTTCTTCCACTGTATAGAATTCTTCCATATTCTAGCTTATAGCCAACCCATCCCAGAACTCTTAGTAAAATAGGGTGTATCTGCCAAGCAGATTAGAGTGGTCCTGTAGACAGTGAGTGAAAAAAGGACATTAAAATTTAAATTGTACCATTCCAGCATCAATCCTGTCCTTCAAGCAACTCATTATTAGTAAAATTAATTAATAATAACAATTCACATTCATATAGTGCTTTAGGTTTTATAAAGTACTTTCTTTACAACAACTCTGTGAGGTAAGTAGTGTAAGTATTGTCTCCAGCTCATAGATGAGGCAGAGAACTTCTACAAAAATATTTTTATTTTTTTAATATTTTATTTTTTTTCCAATTACATGTAAAAACTTTTTAACATTTGTTTTTAAAATTTTTGAGTTCCAAAGTCCCTCCCTCCTGCATGTTTCCCCCCCATTGGGAAGAGAAGGCAAACACTTTAATATAGGTTATACAATGTGTAGAGATGGGGAATATATCCATATTAGCTATTTTGCAAAAGAAAACAGACCAAAAAAGAAAAGGTTTTTTTCCTTTTTTTAAAATTTGCTTCAATTTGCATTCAGACTCCTCCATCTGTTCTTTCTCTGGAGGTGGATAAGCATTTTTCATCATGAGTCCTTTGGCATTGTCTTGTATCATTATATTGCTGAGAATAGCTAAGGCTGCACAGTTGATCATCATACAATATTGCTGTTACTATGTACACTGTTCTTCTGGTTCTGTTCACTTCACTTTGCATCACTTCTTGTAAGTCTTACAAGAGATATTCTTTCTAGGCACTGAAAAGTTGAAGATGAAATAAATGGGAATTTACCTACTTGAGAGAGGTTAAGTGAGACATAGTTCAAGACTAGATCTCAGGTTTCTGAGCTCCTAATCTTAATTTTTGTTGTTTTTCAGTTGTGTCTGACCCATTTGGGGTTTTCTTGGCAGAAATACTAGAGTGGTTGGCCATTTCCTTCTCTAGCTCGTTTTACAGATGAGGAAACTGAGGCAGAAAGGGTTAAGAGACTTGCCTAGGGTCACACAGCTAGTAAGTGTCTGAGACCAGATTTGAACTTGGGTCTCCCTGACTTCAGGCCCAGTGCTCTATCCACTGCACCACCTCGCTGCCCCTGCTACTAATTTAATGCTAACACGTTTTTAAGAAAAGCAGTGTGGTAAAATGGGAAAAGTAAATAGAGATCTAGGTTCTAGTAATTACTATGGCACCAATTTAACTATCTGACCTTGTGCAAACTATACTCTCTGTGCCTCAGTTTCCTCATCTGTAAAGTAAGAAAATTGGACTAGATGTACTTGATCCATTGCAGCTCTAATATATGATTCCATGTGTGGGATAGGAAAAGATCTCTCAAAAAAAAAAAAATTGACAGACGGTCCCTGTTCTTGCTTTTGTTCTACCCAGACCCTTTCAGACTCATCTGTTCTTTGTAGCTATAGAGAGGTGAAGTGAATCTGGGTACTTGTGTCAGGCCTATCAGATGAGGCATTAGGAAGCTAGGTTGTAAATTCTGGAAAGGGCCATTTTGCATGTGCATCGGCCTGCTCAGGTAATCACTCCCCAAAGGTCGCATTAATGAATGCTGGGGTAAGCCTAGAACAGATCCTGGGTGGTCCAGGATGAGATGATGAAAGGACAGTGCTCGGTACTATGAACAGAGTTATGGAAAGAGAAATCAGGAAATACCCACAGGAGGTGATGTGTTAACATAACACTCTCATAACACACCCCTAATGCCATAAGCCCACATTTTGGTTGCTATAAAATTTGTGTTGTTAAAAAAAAAGAAATGTTCTAAGGGAAAACGTGCCTTTCCTCCAAGACAGGACCAGAAGTTTGAATCATAGCACGGTTTCTGTGTTTTCCAGTCATTCCCACCTCCCCATTACAGACTGATATAGTTTCACTAAAGCACTACATGCTCATCTGCAACCAATTCCACTATAAAATCCTTTGCCTTTTCCTCTTACTGTGAAACAAAGATTTAAACCCTAAAAGGTAGCAGCTTAGGGAGTATAGGTTTTATATGATCTCCTAAAATGCTCCATGGTGCTCTCTGTGATGCTCAAAACTATTCCGGGGAAATAATGGCTCACTGCCATGTTTTCCTTCTTTGTGCCAAAGAACTTTAAGGGACTATTGGGTTTTTTGTTTGCCTTTTTAAAAATATGTTTCTCCAGTGCAAAGTACTTGGGGGCAACTGTGTGTGAAGGGGTCTTCAAGCCTTAGATTTCTTTCTCTTCCAAGTTCTCTTCTTCATTAGACTGAGCATTCTGCCTTTGGAGGAGAAGCTGTTTGTCCAGTTCCCGGAGCTGTTTGAGAAACCCACGATTGGGCAGAACGCAGCGATTCTTGGCGACTTGTTCAATGGCCTCCACCACTGTCATGTTCCTGTAAATCATCAGGTATGCCAAGACTAAGGTAGCTGAGCGACTCCGGCCCATAGCACAGTGAACTAGAATCTTATCTGCAGAAAGAGGAGAGAGGAGAAAAAAGCCACACATATCAGAAAACTAGAGAAAGAGCCTTGCAAATAATCCCTTTCTCTCACCTCCCTAACAGCTTCTTTTTTAACATTTTTTTGGGGGGGTGAGGCAACTGGATTTAAGTGAAATGTCCAGGGTCACACAGCTAATAAGTGTTAAGTATCTAAGGCCAGAGTTGAACTCAGGTTCTCCTGATTCCAGGTCCGCTGCTCTCTCTACTGCACCACCTAGTTGCCCCCCTCAACAACTTCTAAGTAAGGTTTTCCAAACTACTGTGCTAGGAAACCATATCAATCAATCAACAAATATTAAGCACTAACTGCAATGCCAGGCGCTGTTCTAGATGCTAGGGCTACAAAACCAAAACCAAAATGATTCCTACCCTCAAGGAGCATATATTCAATTGAAGGCCCTAGCAAGAATATCTTTCATAGAATCTCTCTGCTTCTGAGATATATATCTACAAATATATATATATATATATATATATATGTATTTGTGTGTACATGCATATATACACATATATATCATATGTGTATATATACATATAAGTATACAAATTTTAAAACCTTCAAGAGAGATACAGGACAACCTGGGGAGAAGGTACTAGCATCTGGGGCTACCAAGAAAGAGCCCATACAGAAAGTGATAACATAGAGTTCAAGAGGGAGAGCATTCTTGGCATGAGGAACTGTCAGTGCAAAGCAAAGAAAGCAGAGATGGCGTGTCCTGTGTAAGGAAAAGCAATGGGGTCAGTTTGGGTGGGTGGCTGGCTGTAGAATATATGAAGGGGAGTAATGTGTAATAATCCTGGAATGGTAGGATAGGGTCAGTTTGCAAGAACTTTAAATGCCAAAAAAATCTTTGAAAAAAAGAACTTTAAATGCCAAATACTATCAATGCTATTGTTATTGATAATAGCTGGCATTTATATAGGCTTTTAGCTCTACAAAGCATTTTATGTTGATTTATTCATTTGAGCCCCACAACCATACTATGAGGCAGGGACTGCTGGCATTATTATTAACATTTTATGGAAGAGAAACTGGGACTTGGGCTCAGTGACTTGCCTATAGTTACACAGCTAATCAGGTGGGATTTGAACCCAGATTCTCCTGATTCTGAGGCCGTCGGCTTTCACCGAGGACTCCTTAGTTTTGTGACAGTCACTGACGTTGGCATCCTCTTCAAGGAATGGGAGAGGGTGAAATGGATGGGCCAGGTGTGATCCCCCTCCAGTATTTCCACAGCTGCTGGATTAAGACTGGCAACTGAATGTGAGGAAGAACATTCCCCCCCAGGCAGACTTTCTTTAGTTCTTGTGTTTGGCTATGCTAGGGATCCCAAGCCCTCACCTTGGTTGACAGTCACAAGTGTCAATCTCAGGAGAGACAGGATAATGTCACGGAAAGAGTCGTCTGTCAGAAGCTGGGAAACCTGAGTTCTGGGTCCAGCTCCACTCCCTAGCTGTGTGACCTTGGGCAGATCGCCTCGTCTCTCTGAGCCTATTTCCTCGCCTGCCAAATGAAGATGTTAAGCTGTAACATCTCCAAAGTCCCTTACAGTTCTCTCAAATTCTACAAAGAACTGGGCAAAGAAATACAACTGATCAGCACAGATCTGTCACTAACCCAGGCAAAACAAACCAAAATCAATCAATAAGCTTTTAAAAAGCGTTTACTGGAGAAAACACTGCTTCAAGGTCAGAAGATTGGATTCAAATCCCACTTCTGATACTTACTTTGAGACCTTGGGAAAGTCATTTAACCTCCCAGCTTCAGTTTTTTCATTTGCATGAGGGGGGTGGACATGATGAATTCTGGGGTTTTCATGCAGTTTCAGACCTATTCAGTGATGAGCAAGAGCCATCTCTGACCAGCTCATGAGAGAAGGTTGTTACATGTTCATTGTGAGCATTTATGCTTCAGAAATCAGCAAATGCTACAAATCAGAGCTTGATTAATTGTTTTGTTGATTGTCTAGACTTAAGAAAGCAATGGAGAACAAAAGCAGTTAATGATGCAGGTTAAATTTTAAAATGTGTCATGCATACTTTTTTTTGGAGAACTAGTTATTAAACATTTACCAGAACACCTCTATCCAGGGCTGTATATTAACAATGGCGGGGGGGGGGGGGGTCATTGACTTCATTGTTACATATAGAAGACTTCACTCTATAAATACTAGCGTATTCATTATGTGTGTGCTATACAAGCATATATCTATGGATGTAAATGCTTTGGTGTGTGTGTTTGGCATCCGTTGAGCAGAACCTTCCTGTACATAGCCCAGAACTCTCTGATCGCCTTTCCAGGATTCCCCTTCCAGTGCCTTACATTAGCCCCTCAAGCTGACCAGCTTCTGCCAAAATAAATACCTCAAAGCGGTCAGTTTCTTATTCCATTACCAATGTAGCCAAATCTTTTTTCTGCTTTTATTCTGGGCATTTCTTTGCTCAGGTAGGAGACAAGATTATTCCTAGCCAGTAACTCCCTGATTCAGGGACTTGGGGCAGGGACAGAACCTCTAGGGTCTAGTTCTCAATATGGACCCTAGAGCTGGGTAACTGACAAGCCCAGCTCCAAGAATGAGTCGCTTCAGTTTCCTTCTTAATCCCCTAGATTGTTCCAGGGGCCCCCCATAACTGGAGCACCTCTTCCTCTCGTGGAAAAAAAGGGTAATTCTTTTTGTCATGACCCAATATTTGAAACAGATGAAAACTGCAGTTCATTTAGCCATCTACTCTGCTAACAAGAGCTCTTAGCATAGGAAGGAGTGGCCGGGGGATCCACAGGGAGAGAAGGAAAACTTAAACATTAGGCCCTGGAGCTGAACTTTGTTTTGGAGAGAAGGGTATTAATACTATCCTCTGCTGTTTGCTGTGTTGATCTCCTGGGAACAAAGGGCCTGTCTCCTCAGAGGCAGCTGGGGATTTGGCCCAAGATCCGAGGACTTTTTTGGATTAGGCCTGCAGAACATCTCTTTCACACCCCTCCCCACCCACCCCCCAGTTTATTGGCCATGGAAACAATCAGTTAGGAGCAGCATGATACGGTAGAAACAGCCCTGACCTGAGAGGGTAGAGACCTGGGTTTCAGTGCCAGTCAGGAATTTTGTGACCTTTTCTTTACTAAGCTATTGTAAGGATCAGAAGAGATCATGTATATAAAGCACTCTGTAAGCTGACAGGCACTATACAAACATCCCTGATCTCTAAAGCCTATTCCAGGGGATTACCTACTTCACCCCAGAATTATGTGGAAGCAATGATTTCCCTTTTTGCCCCAAAGGGCACCTGATTGCTCAAAGATCTTACAAGATCCTGCATGATTTAGTTACCAGATAGGCCTTGGTAAGATCCTGAACCTTTTAGAATTGCTGTAATGGGTCTAAATGAAGCATTTTGCTTCAGGACTAAGACCTATGGTGAATTTCTTTACTTTTATAAAATGAAAAGCCTCTGGCCTCTTCTTCATTTCTGTGTACCACCAACCAAAGTAAAAAGAACCTTAGAGAAAGACCAGCTTGGAAGGCAGTCTTCAAAGGACTGCCCCAAGAATCTATGCTTGACAATTTAACATTTTTATCAGTGACTCAGATAAAGACATGGATGGCATTCTTATCAGATTTGCAGGTGACACAGACCTAAAGGAGAGATGTTAGCACATTGGATGACAAGAGTCAGGATACCAAAAAAAAAAAAAAAATCTTGAAAAGCTAGAGCATTGGGCTCAATCTAACAAACTCATATTTCCATCAGGGGGATGGCATGGGGAAAAGATCTCTACATTAGTGGCCTGGGTTCTAGCTAGAAGCCTCTGCTTCTCACTCTCTCTGTGGCCTGGATCATGTCCTTGGGTTTCAGTTCCTTGTTTGTCAAATAAAGAGTGTTGAACTAAATGAATTTCCTGTTCCCTTTTAGCTGAAAAAAATCTGTGATTCTCCTAAGTGATTTTTATTATCTGGGACAGTTGGCCAGTCCAGATATATTGAATGTGTGCTGTTAGGATGGGCATAATGGTTCTTTAACACGTCATTCTGGGCATTCCAAATCCAGGAGCTGCTCAGTCTAATGCAATGTGACCTGACCATCATGTCAATCAGGGCATTCCGAATCTATGCACTGCTGGGCTAAAGTGATATGACCTGGACATTCTATACATGCTTACGAGGATTCCAAAAATAAGTCAGCACAACCACGTGCGCATTTCAAAGAGAGTATGATGAGGCAAATGAGGAACAATACAGAAGCTTGAAGGAAAATGGGCAGCAGCAAATCATACGAAAATCTGGGAGGGAGAAAAAGGTCTTGCCTTTTGGACATATTGTCCATCAACACTTGTTACATCAAGAGAATATTAATAAATGGTGAATGATCCCAAGCCAAGAGAGCTGTGATTGGGCCTCTGTGTAACTCAACCTAGAGCTGATGAGCGGGATGCTCTTATGACCCGGACCACATCATGAGAGTATATTTAGCAGCCAGTACCAAGGGGTAACCACAGAGAGTGCTAATTTGCAGGCACTGAGAGCAAAGAAATCATGCTGACCTTGATCCGACAATATCATTAAGCCCTACTCTCTGTCTGCCAGCAGGCTGATCTATCCTGTACCATATGCCTGATCTGACCTGCATATATCCTTCCACCTTCCCCCTTCCATCGTGCGGATGCCTGCAGCAATCTACCCTATGTGCTCCTAACAGTCAGGGAAATGCAGATATGACGCATCTTCCCCCGTAAGCCTGATGATGCTGAATAACTACAGCTTTGTCCTGAAATGACATATAACGGATGGAGTCCGTTAATATGCCAGTGCTCTTTCTATATGCAAATGACCTTTAAGAGGGGCCTGCTCTCCATGGGTACACTGGGGGAGTCCCATGTGAGGTTAGTACAAATTCCAATTTTTTTTTCCTTTATATAGTCTTGTAATACTCTTCATTCACTTTTAATTTCTAATTCTTTTAATGCCTAATATCATATTTGACATTTGAGATAACATAGTGTGGTGTTCGGGAGCTGGCCTCATAGTCAAGAAACCTTGGGTTCCAGTCCTTCCCCGATACATACTGGTTGTGTGGCCCTGGATGAGTCATTGACTCTTTCCATGTTCTAGACAACTCTTTCAGATTATAAATTGCAGAATGGATGGAGAGAGAATTTCCTCATTGAGAGTGCTCCATGCCAAATGAAATCATAGGTTCAGTCAACAAATGAAAGCTAGCATGTAGCTCTTTAAAAATATGTGCCTGTACTAACAAACGTATAACCACATCATCCATGCTAACACCATCTGAACACACTTTGAAAAAGTCCAGGGATCAAAGATTTTTTGAGCAACAGGCTTGGAGTCCAAAGACTCCTGGTTCAAATCCTGCCTATCACCGTGACTGAACAAATCACTTAAAACTCTATTTCCTTATCTGTTAAATGAAGGAAATAATACTTGAACTACTCACTTTACTGGGTGGTTGTGATGTGGAAAGTGCTTTGCAAGTCTTAAAACACTCTACAGTTAGCAATTATTGATATTATTGTGGCTTTTCCAAGTGAGAAATTTGACTCCAGCTACTCTCAAAGAAAATCACTCATTGTGATGTGCTGACCGTTTTCCAGGTTGTTAACTTGGCATCCACAAGCTTGTTTTTAACATATTTTGATAACTTTATTTCTAAATAGCTGGTTTCCTTTGTAATCGTATGTGTTTTATTTGACATATTTAAAAGCATCATTCTGAGAAGGGAGAGGAGAGAAAGGGAAACATTTATGAAACATTTGTAATGTGCCAGGCACTGGACTAATTAGCACAATACTCTCTCATTTGATCCTCACAACGACCCTGAAAGGTAGGTGCTATTATGATCTCCATTTTACAGTTGAGGAAACTGAGGCAGACAGAGGTGAAGTGACTTGCCCAGGGTCACACAGCCAGTAAGTTTCTGAGAATTTGATTAGAACTCAGGTCTTCCTGACTCCAGACCCAGTGCTCTGTCTGCCGTAGGACTCCATAGACTTCACCAAACACTGCCAAAGGGGTCCTGGACACACATTTCTCAGCCTCTGAGATTTCTGATTCTGCCTAGGGATCCAAAGCTCTCACTTACGTTTAATTAAAGGAACATTCTATGGTTAGCAATGTCTAAAGTGGTACTTACAGTTCCGTTGTACTATGGTATTTTCATCGTGCTGCTGAAAAGCTGGCAAATGGTGTGTGATTTTGCCCAGCACTAATGTCGGTACCACTCAGGTATCCTTTGTGATTGCGGAACCTCACACCCACCTTACATGACAGCCCTAGCTGCTGTAGGTCACAAGTTTCCTGACATGGATCCAGCCATGAAGGTTCTCGGGCTTCCTCAGGAGCTATTTCCAGTTTTTGTGCGGTGATGAATAGGTTTAGTAACTGGAGACCTTCCATTATGTGACATCCCCACCAAGAGATGTGACTACTGGGACTAATCAGTGAGGCAAGTGAATAGAAACCTGAGCTCTGCTTATAAATGTACTAACAAACCCAACATGCCTTCAGTCACTGGAAACACATAGAAATGCCACCAAAATCTACCACGTAGCACATTGTCTTATATGTGATAAATGACTTTTGCTCTGCTCTCTCCTTCATGGATACCCAGAAGCCTTTGCCTGGGTTGATAGCTATGATAAAGCAAAATTTGTGATCAACTTCCTAGCCTGTGATTTTAAAGGACTGTTATCATCATCATTAAGAAACCCTCAGTAGATCTCACCACATGCCAGGTACCATCCTATAATTCACTTCCCCTAACTTCCTTGGAAAAGCTGTCTGTGCTCAGGACATCCTTCCACTCTCTTCTGAACACTCTGGCTTCCAACCTCATCATCCAACTGAAACTGCTCTCTCCAGAGTTACCAGTGATCTCTTACCTGCAAAATAGGGTGGCTTTTTCTTAGCCCTTATCTCTCTTGACCTCTTTGAAGCATTTGGCACCAATGAACACACTCTCCCCTCCTACATACTCACTCTGTCTTCTCTGGGTTTTTATGAGTCTACTCTGTGCTGTCTTCCTCCCTGCTGGACCACTCCTTCTTAGTCTCCTTTGCTGGGTCTTCATCCATGCCATGCCTACCAGTTGTGGGTGTCCCCAAGGATCTGTCCTGGGTCCTCTTTTCCCTCTATACTATCTCACTTGGTGAACTCATCAGCTTCCATGGGTTCATTATCATCTCTATGTAGACGATGCCCACTTCTATTTATCCATCCCTAGTGTCTCCCCTGAGCGTTAGTCCCATGTCACTAACAGTTGACGCTGATATTTTAAACTGGCTATTCCATAACCATCTCAAACTCAGCATGTCCAAAATAGAACATGTCTTTACCCCAAAACTTGCTCCCCTTTCCAAATTTCACAAACTTTTGCAATCTTGATGTCATCTTCCACTACTTATTCCACATATCTAACCATCTGCCACATCTTGGGGAAAAAAAAACTTATGGACAGTTTCTCAGATAAAAGCCTCATATCTCAAATATATAGAGAACTTTGTCAAATTTATAAGAATATGAGTCATCCCCAATTGATAAATGGCCAAAGGTTATGAACAGGTGATTTTTGGAATAAAAAATCAAAGCTATATTTAATCATATGAAAAAATGTTCTAAGTCATCATTGATTAGAGAAATACAAATTGAAACAACTTTGAGATACCATCTCACACCTATCAGATTGGCTAAAATGATAGAAGGAAATGACAGATGTTGGGAGGGATGCGGAAAAATTGGAACACTTATTCACTGTTGATGGAACTGTGAACTGATCCGACCATTTTGGAGAGTAGTCTGAAATTATGCACAAAGAGTTATAAAACTATGTCTACCCTTTGACCTGCTAGGTCTGTTTCCTAAGGTGATCAGGGAAAAAGAAAAAGAACCTATGTGTTCTAAAATGTTTATAGCAGCTGTCTTTCTGGTGGCAAAGAACTGAAAATTGAGGGGATGCCCATCAATTGGAGAGTGACTGAACAAGTTGTGGTATATGATTGTGATGGAATACTGTTGTGCTGGAAGAAATGATGAGCTGGTTGATTTTAGAAAAACATGGAAAGACCTACATGAACTAATGCAGAGTAAAATGAGCAGGACCAAGAGAATACAGTATACAGTAACAGCAATAATGTTTGAAGACTAACTGAATGACTAAACTCTTTTGAGCAAGATGAGTATTCAAAGCAACTACAAAGGACCTATGAAGAAAGATACTGTCCACCTCTAGAGAAAAAACTGGTATATGGAAGGATGTATTATATAGTTTCTCATGTGTAATTGTGTCAAATGTTAGTCTTCTCTAGCGCACGTTTGGGAGGGACAGAAGGAGGGAGACAGCCTGGAACACAAAATGTAACAAATAAATAAATAATTTAAAATAAAAAAAAATATCCCCTTCTCTTCACTCACATGGCCATCATGCTAGCTTAGGCCTTTATCACCTCCTGCCTGGACAATTACAATAGCCTCCTATTTGGGCTCCTTGCCTCAAGCCATCCTCCACATAGGTACCAAAATAATTTTCCTAAAACATAAATCTGACCATGTCCCTCTTCTCCTGCACTCAATAAACTCCAATGGTTCACTATTCCTTCTAGGATTTAAAGAGGAGTTTATATTTATATATATTCATATATATTTATATATATAAATATATTTATAAATATGTTTATATATTTCTTGACAGCCTGGTCCCTTCCCATCTTTCCAGTCTTTTAATAGGTCACTCACCATCACACACTTCGTAGTCCAGTTATCCTGGCCCACTTGGGTCATATGTAATGCTTTATCTCCCATGTCTCTGCCTTTGCTTTTTCTGTCGCCTATGCCAAGAACGTTCTTCTTCTGATCTCTTTCTCTGAGAATCCCTGACTTCCTTCAGTACAGTTCAAGCGCCATCTCCCACAGGAAACCTCTCCTGGTCCCCCCGCCCGCCGCTGCCCCCATTTGTTAGTGCTTTCCCCTCTTAGTCCACTTTCCTTCTACTCTGTATCATGTATGTACCAATCCATGTACCTGTCTTGTTCTCCCATTGGAACATAAAATCTCTGACAACTAGGATGATTTTTATATTTTCTTCATACCCTCAATGTGTGCCTGACACACAGGAAATGCTTAATCAATGCTTTCTGATTGATCAGTTGATCGATTTGGGAACTTGAGTATTAGCAGCTCAAAGCATAAAACCTTTAAGAAAAAAAAGCCATAACATGCAGTCTGTCTTAGAAGAAAGCAAGGGCACTAGCTGCCTTCCAGTTTGTGTTGGTCAGGGATAGAAATGGTGACTAGGAGTTTGGAAGGGACCCCCTAGGTTCAAAGGGTTTGGGGAGTCAGCAGAAAAGCCTGAAGTTTCTCCATTGGCTCCTTCTTAAGCTACCTATCGGTTTTCCCCACACCAGAAGTAACCACCTGCCAGCTGCCTTGGGTCCAGATTTTGTCAATTATACAACTGCTCTTAAAACTCTGGAGAGGAGCCCTCCTGCTCGGAGGTCAGTGAATAACAAATTTCAGCCATCAGGCTGGGAACTTAAAAAGACATTAATGTTTCCAGCCATTTTCTGTCAGTGCCCACAAGCCCCTGCTGTCTTGGAGATGGCTAGGGCAGAGCCTTATGTTCTGAGTTAAAGCTGCTACTCATCAGATACAGATAAACAGCATCTCATCCTCTGTCCCACAGTTGCCCATCAGTGGCTGCCATGTTTGAAACTTCACCACCCAGCCTATGCCTTGCTCGGTCATCCTTTGTTGACAGACACTTTCACGTGTGGTTTGGTAATACAGCAGCCTCATTCTTCCCTGCCTGTGGTGTTTTCCTACCATGGTGCCTACTGCACTTGGAGAGCCAATGGCTCATCAGCTAACGGTATATACAGACGGGCCCCTAGGCCTTCTCCTTACTCCTATCGCTTTGGAGAGCCTTGTCGATGAACTCTGCGGCCGAATAAAAGAACTCGCTGAGGTTAAAGGTGGGGAGATCATCAGCTTCCACTCCATAGTATTCAATGGCCATGTTTCTGTAGTACTCTGGGCCCGTGTCTACATTCCATCGGCCGTGGGCAGCATTCAGGACGTGGGTGAAGCCAGATTTCTCCAAATTATACCGGTCCAGTGCTGTGGCCCTGTGAAGCACAGTAAAAGATATTGTGAGCTGCTTTCTGCATCTCCAAGGATCAACTCCTACAGGCACCATAACTGAAGCATCAAACCCACGTAATAGTCAGTGGTTTTCACAGGCTCAGAATTTAGGTTTTGCAACCTTCCAGTCTAACTCATACCAGAAAAGGATACCCACCATAATAAATGTCCATCCAGTGAGAGCTCCTCCTTGCAATTAAGCAAAGGTCATGGCCCATAGCCAGTGCTTAATCAATGCTTGTTGACTGACTAGAAGGGAACCCACTATCTCCCAAGGCAGTCCATTCTACAGATCGGCGCCTCTAATTGTGTGGAAGCTTTTCCTTACATCAAGTCCAAGTTGGCCTGTTAGCAACCTTCACCTGCTGTTCTTAGTTCTCCCTTCTGGGGCTAGACAGAACAGAATGAATCCCTCTTCCATGACACAACCCTTCAAATACTTGAGGTGTTCCCCACCCCCATCCAAGTCTTCTCTAGAAAAACATACCCATTTCTTTCTAATGGTCCTCATGTCAATCCTCTTGCCCTCTCTCATCAATGTTTTGGTTTTTTAGACTGTGGTGTCCATGTACTGAATAGTGTTTCCATTCAAAATGTTTTTATCTGGAAATCCCTGGAAAATTTTTCTTGTGATTACAAGTTTCTTCAGTGTAACAATTTCCTCCAAAACATTGAATATTTGATATGAATAACAAATTTACCAATCCAGTGAAACTGCTCTTATTAAAACTTCATGCAATTTGGAGGGGTGGGGCAGTCAACACAATGGCTAAGCCTTGGGGCCAGTAGTGGTATGGGATCTCTTCTGTCCCAGTGTGGCTCAGCCACCCGAAAGCTCACATCTCTCTCTTGGGTCCATTTTCATCCAAGGCTGCCTTGTCTGTGACTTTCTTCTCCCACTTGATTCCAGGAAGTAAATTGTTTCACATGAGAAGGAACACAATAGTGTTCACTGAGCAGTTGAAGGTATTTGCGAACAGATGATTAAAACAGTGGCCCAAGGAGAGGATGGACTCTGCCAGATTTTCTCTGGCTTCATCTTGGCTCTACCACAGGGTCCATGGAGCTCCTCTTCTGCTTTTAATTTTTCTTCTTAAGAAACCTGGTTTTCATTGTTTAGATTTGTCCCTAAGCGTATATACAACAAACAATAAAATAATTTTGTTTTCAGGTCGTAGATCTGTGCTTAATTAAACCCCTGTTAATATCATCCAACTCACTAGCAGGCTGCTTTGTAGTAGGACTCGGTGGAAAAATGGTATTAAACTGTCCCTGAAAGGAAGGATCATATAAATCATGAAGTCTGAAATCTGGCTTCAGCAATTGCATTGCAACCTTATAAATGGCAATTTGGTCAATATCAAAAGGCCATGTCAAAAACTGGGTCACATAAATGACAAATGTCAATGTTTGATGTGGCCACATTTCGGTCATGAATTTAACAAATATTTACCAAGTACCAACTACGTTCAAGGCACTGACTGTGCCAGACACTGGGAGAGCCACAAAGGCAAACACAGAGCAGGTCCTGCTCTCCAAGAATGTTCAAACTAACAGTGAAAGGATGCACACAGCAACAACAGATAAAAAGGAGATGGATATCAGTGCAAACGAAAGGGCCAGGCACATGCTATCATACATTTGAGGAAGGAGAGATTGTGCTGCCTGGGAGTGCCAAAGAAGACTTCATGGTGGGATTAGCATCTGTGTTGGGCCTGAGGGAGGGATTTCAGCAAACAGATGAAGAGTTGGTTCAGTAGGACGACAAATGGATTTGGAATCAGAAGACCTGGGTTCAAATCAGCTACTTATTACGGGGGTAAGGTGACTTGGGGCTGGGCCTCAAGGCAGGAAGACCTGTGTTCAAATCTTACCTCAGATATTTACTAGCTGTGTGACCCTAGGCAAGTTACATGACTGCTGCTTGCCTCAATGTCCTCATCTGTAAAATGAAGGGTTTGAACTAGATGACTTGGAAAGTTCCTTTCAGTTCTAAGTCTACGTATGATTCTCTGAGGTCAAGAGATAGACGGGGAATCAGGAGATTTAGGTCCAAATCTTCTCCTCCAGTACTTGTTAACAGTGTGACTATAGCCCAGTTGTAAACTCTCAAAACCTTAGTTCCCTTATCTATAGAATGGGGATAATATACTTGTATTGGTGTCCTCATAGGTCTGTTGCCTGCCATGACTTTCAACTCTGAAATTCCCTTTTCTGATGACAATCTCCTCTCCTTCTGCCCCACTCCTTCCAGATTAATTCTTTCTCTCCTCAAACTATAGTCCTTCCATTATTCTGGCCTCCCAATCCATTACTCCTGATTTGGCCTTTCCTCTCTTCAGAATCCCAATAGTTGTATTTTCTCTCTTTTTTTGTTGTTTTTTTTTTCTTTCTCAAGGTTTTTCCCTTTTGCTCTGATTCTTCTTTCACACCTGACTAATGTGGAAATAAGTTTAACATAATTGTACACATATAGTCTATATCAGATTGCTTGGGAAGGGGGGGTAAATTTGGAACTCAAAATCTTATAAAAGTGAATGTTGAAAATAAATAAATGCTATTACTTGGGGGGGTAAGGGGGGGAGAATCCCAATAGTTGGCCAGTTCAACGTTATATTGTCCATCACCTTTGACTCCTTTGATGCTTGCCCTCCTGCTATTCCTGTTCTGACAATGCTCAATACTAGACAGACTCATAACAATGATGAGGCAATGAAACATTTGTCCTGGGGTGCTGAAATACAGATATTGTTTTCTCCCAGTTTTTCTCTTATCTGACCACACTTTCCCAATCTCCTTTGTTGGATCATCATCTATCTCCTGACCCCTTTTCTATGAGTGACCTCCAGACCTTTGTCATGAGTCCTCTTCTTTCTAATATATTGGAGATAGTAGCTCCTGTGGACCCAAGTATCACCTCTATGCAGATATCAATTGCAGATGCAGATACCAAAATCAATAGGGTCAGACCTCCTCTGTCTTCTGAAATTGAGTCCTGCATCTCCAACTGCCTGCTGGACATCTCCACTTGGATGTCCCATAGATACTTCAAACTCCACATGTCCAAGATAGCAATTATTATCTTCAAGTGTCAAACTGAGCTGGTGTTTGTGTTTTATCCTGGAGACAATAAGAGTCACAGAAAAGTAGCCCATTCCAACTTGTACTTTTAGGAAGCTTTTGGCAGCTACATGGAGAGGGAAGAGATAGGAAGCCTAGAGCCCATTAGAAGGTTATTTTAATTGTCCAGATGAGAGATTATGAAGGCCTGAATATGGTGGGGGCTCTGCAAGTAGAAAGCAGACAGGCAAAAATGATGTAGTGGATAGAGAGAACTGGCAAATGATTAGACATGGAGGGGCGGGGGTTGCGATGAAGTACTGCAGCGCTATTAGAAATAAGGAAATAGGTGATTTCAAAGAGACATGGAAAGACTTACATGAACTAATTCAGCAAGAAGTGGGCAGGACCAGTAGAACAATTTACCTTATAACACCAACACTACAGAAATGAACAATTTTGAGGGCTTTGATAAGCTGATAAAGAATGAAGTAAGCAGGGGCAGCTAGGTGGCGCAGTGGATAGAGCACTGGCCCTGGAGTCAGGACGACCTGAGTTCAAATGCGGCCTCAGATCACACACTTGTCACTTACTAGCTGGGTGACCCTGGGCAAGTCACTTAACCCCAATTTCCAAAAAAAAAAAGAAAAAAAAAAGAATGAAGTAAGCAGAACCAGGGGGACAATGGACACAATGACAAACAGCACCATAAAAACAAACAAATTTGGAAACTCTAAAAATGAGGATTAATAACAATAACCACTCATGATTCCAGAGGGCCAATGATGAAACCTGCTTTCTGTGACAGAGGGGAAATGAATTTAGGGTGCAGAATGAGACATGTCTATTTTTTATGTCCAATCAATGAGGGAATGTTTTGCTTGACTATGTATTTTTCATACAAGAAATTTGATTTTCTCTTTTTCCCCCAGTGGACTGGGGAGTGGGAGGAAAATAAACTAATTCATTTTTTTTTAAATAGAGAGGTGGGGAGAGGGTGCTACAGATGTGAAATGTTTTGTATACTTTTAGATGAAGTCGCTATACTATTAGTTTTACTTCACTGTTTTACTGTGTTATAAGAGACCTCTCATGAAATACATGTTTATTATTTAAAAACAAAACATATCAATATAACTTTTTTTTAAAAAATTCAAGAGGTGGGTGAGGGTAAGAGAGAGAAAAGAGTCAATGATGACCTGGAGGATTTGAACCTGGGATCAGTATGGTGGTTCCCTCCAGAGAAAGAGGAAAGTTTGGAAGAGGAGCAGGTTTCAGGGGGGAGACAGTAAGTGCCATTTTGAAAATGTTGAGTTTAAGATGTCTACAAGATATCCAGCTGAAGATTTCTAGCAGACATTTGGCATTGTGTGATAGAAGCCCAGGAGAGATACTAGGGCTGAATATGTAGTCTGGGAGTCATCTATGTAGAAATGATCATTGAGCCCATGAGAAAGGAGATCACTAGGTAAAAGAGTGAAGGAAGACAGAGGATGGAGGACAGAACCTTGTAGGACACCCAGGATTAGGGGATGGGACATGGATGATGATTCAGCTCTTCTTGCCCAGAGTAAGCATTGGCTAAATATTTGTTGAACTGAATTGAGGTGAATTCTCAAAGTTCAGCAGCTCTTCTTATCTCTCCCAGGGCTCATTATTTATTTACGCAAAGAAGAGGTTAAGAAACACAGCATCACCTCACTCCAGAAGCTCTTAATGGACCTGTTGGCCCATTCCTAGCTGAATGAGAATCCTCTCTCCAAACAACATCCCAAAGCCAACGGTCCACCCAGGCTTTGTTTGAAGACTGTGCAATGAGGGAGAAACTGGTCATTCTACTTTGGAATGATCTAATTGTTAGGGGTTTTCTTTTACTATGGCTTTGTCTGTCTTTCTGACCCTCCCATTTGTTCCTCCTAGTTATCTCCCCTTGGGCAAAGAACAGTTCTAATCTCTTTCCCGTAATCCACAATCTTCTCTTTTCTAGGCCAATTATGCCCCCACACACACCAGTTTCTTCAACCAAACTTAATATGGCATTATCAGCAATGTCCTCTCAATACTGATCTCCCTTCTCTGCATACACCCTATCTTGTTAATATCCTTCCTAAAATGTGGTGGTAAAAACAAAACAATATTCCAGCTATGATCTGACCAGGGAAAACTATAATGGGATTATCACCTTCTTTGTCTGGGACACTATGCCTCTCTTAATGTAGCCTAAACTCACATTGGCTTTTGGTGCTGCCATGTTACACTACTACTGACTAACACTGAGGTTTTAGTCCACAGTAACCCTCAGATCTTTTTCTTTTTTAATTTTTTTAATTGAAAAAATGTGTTTTCTTTCCCTCTCATTTCCCTTACCGGAAAAAGAAAGATAAAAACAAAACACTTGTAACAAATATGCATAGTCAAAACAAATCCCCACATTGTCCGTGTCCAAAAAAATGTATTTTAATCCGTACTCTGAATCCTTCACCTCTCTGTTAGGAGGTGGGTAGAAGGCTTCCTCATGGATCCTCTGGAATTGTGGTTCATCTCCCAGATCTTTTTCACATGAACTATTGTCTAGACAACTTGGACTCATGAAATTGGTTTTTGGAATCCACATATGGGACTTTAGATTTATCTCTGTTCAATTTTATCTTATTTTCCTCTAGGAAAGCTCTCTTCCAACTTCCACATCACTGATACAGTCTAGAAAAGAGCCATTATATTTCAGTAGAACTTTTTTCTCACATTTCATTCACTTTCTTTTTTTTTTCATTTTTATAGTATAAAATACTATTTTTTCCAATTACAGTAAAGACAATTTTTAACATTCTTTTTTTTTAAAAATTTTGAGTTTCAAATTTTCTTTGTCTCTCTGTCTCTGTCTCAGTCTCTCTCTTTCTTTCTCTCTCTATCTCTCTCTTCTCCCTCCCTAAAAAGGTAAGAATGTTAAATAGGAAAAGCAAAAAAAAAAAAAATGAAAATACTATGCTTTGGTCTGCATTCAGACTCCATAGTTCTTTCTTTGGATCTCGACAGCATTTTCCATCATGAGTCTTTTGGAAGCTATCTTAGATCATTGTATTGCTGAGAAGAGCCAAGCTATCAAAGTGGATAATCGCACAATGTTGCAGTTTCAATGTGCAATGTTCTCCTGGTTCTACTCATTTCACTTTGCATGAGTTTATTATATATGTCTTTCCAGGTGGTTCTGAAATCTGCGTCATTTCTTACAGCAAAATAGTATTCCATTACAGTCATATACCACAACTTGTTCAGCTATTCCCCAATTAATGAACATTCCCTCAGTTTCCAAATTTTGCCACCACAAAAAGAGCTGCTATAAATATTTTTATACATGTAGGTCCTTTTCCCTTTTTTATGATCTCTTTGAGATGTAGACCTAGTAATGATATTGCTGAATCAAACAGTATGTACAGTTTTATAGCCCTTTGGGCATAATTCTAAATTGCTCTCCAGAATGGTTGGATCGGTTCACAACTCCAACAGTGCATTAGTGTCCCAATTTTCCCATATCCTCTCCAACATTTATAATTTTCCTTTTCTGACATATTAGCCAATCTGATAGGTATGAAGTGGTACCTCAGACTTGTTTTAATTTTCATTTCTTTAATCAATAGTGATTTAGAGATTTTTTCATATAACTATAGATAGCTTTTAATTTCTTCATCTAAAAGCTGCCTGTTCATAACCTTTGACCATTTATCAAATGGGGAGTGACTTGTATTCTAATAAACTTGACTCAGTTCTTTATGTATTTGAGAAATGAGGCCTTTATCCGAGATGCTTGCTGTAAAAATTATTTCCCAGATTTCTGCTTTCTTTCTAATCTTGGTTGCATTGGTTTTGTTTGTGCGAAAACATTTTAATCTAATAAATTAAAATTATCCATTTTACATTTTGTAATACTCTCTATCCCCTGTTTGGTCATAAATTCTTCTCTTCTTCATAGATCTGACAGATAAACTATTCCATGCTCTCCTAATTTGCTTATGGTACCACCTTTTATATCTAAACCATGTACCATTTTGACCTTATCTTGGTATATGGTGTACAATGTTGGTCTATACCTAGTTTCTGCCACACTGTTTTCCAGTTTTCTTAGCAGTTTTTGTCAAATACTGAGTTCTTATCCCAGAAACTGGAGTCTTTGGGTTTATCAAATGCTAGGTTACTATGTCCATTCACTACTGTGTCTTGTGTATCTAATCTAGTCCACTGATCCACCGCTCTTTTTCTTAGCCAGTACCAGATAATATTGATCATTACTCCTTTATAATATGGTTTGAGATCTGGTATGGCTACGGCACCTTCCTTTGCATTTTTTTTCATTAATACCCTTGATATTCTTGACCTTTTGTACTTCCAGATTAATTTAGTTATTGTTTTTTTTCTAGCTCTATAAAATAGTTTTTGGTAGTTTGATTGGAATGGCTGAATAAGTAAATTAATTTAGGTAGAATTGTCATTTTTATTATATTGACTCAGCCTAGATCTGACTTTATTTGTGATTCACTTTCTTTTTTAAAGACCTCCTGTAGCTTCTTGGATTCTGATTGCTCTGACCATCTTCTATTTCCCAAAGTAAATAGTACTGGCCAAAAACCTGTTATTCATTTCTTTAAGGGAAAAAAATTAGCCTGTTATTTAGATTCCTAACTCCCCAATTTTTCAACTAGTCTGTATTTTGAGTATCTCTGTATTAGATACTTAGTTCTACCAGTATTCTGGAAAACTATTTTCTCTTTTTTAATGTATTCTGAGAATGTTTCCTTTACAAATCACACTTTATTAAATACTACCCTATTCTTTATTCATGCAAAACAATTTAGCATTGCATTATATGCCTTTATGTTTGATGCTACAGAGAGTGGGTCAAATATTACTTTGTCATTCTTAGCACAGAGCCTGGAAAGAAAGAGGAGGAGGAGGGAGAGGAAGATAAGGGGGAGGGGGAGAAGGAGGAGAAGGAATTATTTTAAAATTTAAGAGTAGCCACTGATTCTATAGCTTTTGACTTGGGTCAAGTTTTGCTTTGACACAGAAATGAAATTCATGGGATTGTAGGTTTTGACCTAGAAGAGACCTTAGAAAGGCCATCTAATCTACTTTCCCTTCATTTTATAAATGAGAAAATGGGACCCAAAGAATTAAGTAACTTGTGCAAGGTGACATAAGCTTGTAAATAGTGGGACTGAGATTCAAGACCATGTCCTCTGATGGCTAACTCAGCATGCTTTCCACAGCAATACATTTCCTTTCCTAAGCCAATGGCATTATATTCTTCTCTAGCGCTCATTCTGACAATGATTGTCTGGTTTAAGGATAGTCTCTAAAAGTCCAGGAGTGAGAATCAGGACACGTAGATTTAGCCATGCCACTGACATGCTATATGGCTTTAGGCCAGTCACAAAACTTTACCTTCCTCACATCAACTGAGTTCAATGATCCCTGGTTGATTAACCTCATCGGCATCGTGGCGGAGTTGGAACAGAATAGGAGATAGTAAAGGTCTTTCAGCTGTTAAAAGTTCTATACAACTGCACAGAATTAGCATTGGTTTTGTTTAATAATAATGGTAATCCTACATCTTCATCCCTAAGAGAGAGGCCAGCAGTTCTCATCCTTTGAGATTATGCAGTCAATAGCCTCTGCAGTGATGGTCTAGAGAACCACTGATGTCCACACTCGCCAGGAGCTCCTCCCTTTTCCCATGCTCCACCAACACCCCTGGTGCATCAGTGAGTATGTCCAAGAGAGGGAAGAAGGAACACCTAGAAGACCTGGACTTCAAGAAATAATAACTTGGGAAATATTAGATTAGATGGGAAACAAGGGAAAAAAACATTGTGTCCTATGGCTTTCATACGTAAGGAGTCATCTTAACCATTCTGTTATTGGTAGGATTCTCAAGGCCGATTCTTTTTCTCATAGTTTCCAAGGTGGGATTTGAGCCATGTCACCAGTGGGGGAAGGGGGTGTTATGCCATTCAGTGGGGAAAGCAGCTAGAATGGTGAAAAGTCTGCTGATATTCTCAGGCATTCTTAGACATTTACGCTGGTCATGTTATGTAAGTATGATTAAGGTGTAGCCACATCAATCTCAGAGCCCAAAGACCTCTAATCCAAGCTTTTGACTTCCTATTGAGTTAAACATCAGTGCATTAAATTGTCATCATTTTTGCCTACATATATATTTGCTCCCTTAAAATGCCTCAAATTCAAGCATCATCCCAAAGCACTGGGCGATCTTTTTTTTCCTTCTTTTGTGCTTGGTTTAGTAGTTTGAGAGTTATCTAATCTCCTTTTGCTATTCTCTCTAAATTAAAGAAATGGATAGTTTTTATTTCTCTGGTAATGAGTGAACCAAGGTAGCTAGATGGCACAGTAAACAGAGTGCTGGCCCTGGAGTCAAGTGACTCTGAGTTCAAATCTGGCTTCAGGCACTTACTGTGTGACCCTAGGCAAGTCATTTAACCCTGTTTGCCTCAGTTTCCTCTTCTGTAAAATGAGCTGGAGAAAGAAATGGCCAACCACTCCAGTGTCTTTGCCAAGAAAACTCCAAATGGGGCCATGAAGAGTTGGGTGTGTCTGAACAACAGTAATGAGTGAATCAGAAGTAGCCTGGGCCAAGCCACTGATTCCCCTTCCCCTTGCCTATTTTTGTTCCTTTGTTCTGCCATACTTAAATTTTCTCGTTCTGGCTGACCTGCGCTATCATGCTTCTTCTCTGCGTATGGCACAGGAGTTATGGCTTGGACATCTGTCTGGATGAGAAGGAAAGACAGATGAAAGGGAAAGTGAGGTTTTCATAAAAGGTAGATCAAGGGAGAGGCAAGTAATGTGGCCAGTTCTCTGAGTGCATTGCAGTCCTTCCATGATACAAGAAGCCGGGGCTTGGGAGAGTTGGATTGGAGCAAAAAGGGGACTCGATTATTCCTTGCCATCTGAACTGAATAACTAATCTCCATTATAGGAATACAGCTTTGAAACTCTCTTCCTGGAGTAGATCTGATTGGCAAATGAGTGACCACAAACTCACATAGTCGGCTATGTCTAGCCAACTGCAAACCAGACCATGCTTCATCTGCCATCTGGCCTTACAACCCAACCATCTTCTCAATGCTGGCCATCTACTCTGCTGCTCCTCTTCCTCTGAGAGCCATAACCAAATCAATACACTATTCATCTTGGAGAGGGGATGTCAGTTGACTCCCTTGTGGATCCACTCACCATCTCTGGTATTTTCAGAGCCAAAAACCAGGCCCCTATATGAGTTGTCTCTCCCTATTAAGACATAAGCTCATTAGGAACAAAGATTGTCTCACTTTCATAGTTGTGTGCAACTCATTTAATCTAGTGCTTGGTGAAAAGCGAGTGTTTAGTAAATATTTATCTTTCACTCTTTCATTCAGAGCTGGAAGGGAACTTAGAGGTCAACTATTCCAACTCCCTCATTTTACAGATGAGGAAAATGAGGTCAAAGAGATGAAACAATTTGCCTGGGGTTGAAAGTGGCAGAGCTGAGACTTGAATCCAGGCCTTTGGATCCCAAGTCAGTGCTGTCTTCACTACTTCATATCGCCTCCCTATTCTTTATAGGCATTGTCACTTTGGATGTGTCCATGCTGGCCAGAAGAAGAGTAGATTTAGCAATTATCAGGTCACAGTCAAACCTCACTAGTGGGAGCTTTGTAATTTGTGAAAATTCACAAAATCTGGGCTGGGCCAATAATTCCATTTATGTATTACCAATAAACAAAAGGTCTTGCTAAGCTGAATGAACAAGATTGGAGGAAAAATCCTTAAATTATCTAAGAAAACAGTTTTCAAACACTTTTGAAGGGCAAAATGATGTGCTAACTACAAATCATTCTTATCTAATTATTATTAAAGTTAAGCCCTGGACATCCAGAAATCAACTCTTTGTTTATCTAATTTGAATTACTGGAAAGTAATTAAACTTGATTTCTTTGAGAATATACTCGGAAATTCAATCTTTTGACTAATTCAGACTGGCCTCACTAAATAGTCATAATTAATGTGTTTTGGCTATAAATTGATGGTCAAACTGAATCGCCATAAAGACAGGCCAATGTGAATTAACTCTTTTCATTAATTCAATTAACAGAGTAATGATCAAATATTGGCTGCATTATCTTCTGTGGAGACCCATCCTGTAATTCTAAGAAGGGTAAAAAGGTATCTTAGAGCAAGGGTTTTTGTTTTTTTTGGGGGGGGGGGGGAGAAGTGGTCCTCCTTGATTGAGACTGGAATGGCAGGGCCAAACCCTCCCTAGGCTAAAGGCATTAGGAGGTGAGGGCTGTGAGTCACCAGGAAGCTCCAGGTCAAAAAATTCTTGGAAAAGGACTTCCAGATCTTTTGACCTTTTTACTGAGAACATCTAGCACCCAGTCCTTCCTGTGTGATGGCTGCTTAATAAATGCTTGTTGAATAAAGGAATAAATGAATGAACTTGAAACCGACAGGCGGGGGCGGGGCGGAATAGGAATTACAGCTGCTTTGCCTCAGAATACCTGGCACCTATTTACCTTCATCATGAAGCAATTACATAATTGACATAAAAATGTGTGACTGTTTCCTGCTGCTCTAGGGATTTCTTTGGAAGGCCCAAATGTGGAAGTGTGTGATAAAGGGAAGGAATAAGGGTCGGAGCAGGTTTGGAAAGAGAGCTTTCTGCTATTACTTTGCTTTGAGTTGGAGAAGTTTGTTGGGGAGCAGAGAATAGAGGGCTTAAGGAAAGGAATAAATGTTTATTAAGCTCCTACTCTGTGCCAATATACTAAGCACTTTACAAATATTTTCTCATTTGATCCTCATGACAACCCTAGGAAATAGGTGTTATTATGACCCCCATTTTACAGTTGAGGAAACTGAGACAGACAGACAGAGGTTAAGTGACTTGCCCACAGTCACAGAGCTAGTAACGGTCTGAGGCTAGATTTGAATTCAGATTTCCCTGACTCCAGGCCCAGCACTCCATCCATTCATTCATCCATTCATTCATTCAATAAACATTTACTAAGCACTAACTATGGACCAGTTACTTTGCAAAGCGCTGGGAATTACAAAAAAAGAGGCAAAAGACAGTCCTTGTCCTCAAGGACTAGTGGGGGAAATAACAATGCAAACAAATATGTACAAAACAAGCTTCCCCAGGCTCCCAGAGGAGCCGTTTACCCCCAATCCAGTTTCTTTGCTGAGTCTTTCCCCTTGAATATTTAACTTCTGAACATTCCACCAAGGGAATGTTTTGTGAGGAAGTGTGGCTGTTGCTCTTTGTGAATAATACCTTAACCCCTTAGAGATGAAATAACACCCCTTACCAGTCTGTGAGCGATCTTGGAATCATGGGATCACAGATTTAGAGCTAGAAGGGATGAAAAAAATCGCTGGTGCATCTCTCATCAACTGCTGACATTTCAAAATGGCACCTCGAATGCCACATGTCCAAAACAGAACTTATTATCTTTTCCCCAAAACTCACCCTTCTTCCAAACTTTTGTTTTTTTAAATAAATTTTTATTGATGCCTTTTATTTTTACTTCAGCTAAATTCCCTTTGTATAACCCTGTTTGCCTCAGTTTCCTTATCTGTAAAATGAGCTGGAGAAGGAAATGGCAAACCACTCCAGCATCTTTGCCAAGAAAACCCCAAAATGGGGTCACGAAGAGTTGGACAGGACTGAAACTACTCAACAACGATTCTCCCTCCTCCACTCTTCCTGAGAGCCATCTCTTATGGCAAAGAAAAATTTTTAAATAAAAGAAGTAGAGGGAGAAGGAAAAATATCAGCAAACTAATCAGTACAATAAGAAAACAAATCCAACAGTATATATACAATGTTTTCCACCCATAGACCCCTCCACCTCTGCAAAGGAGTGGAGGGCAGTGTTTTCTTGTATCTCTTCTTTGGCTCTAGGCTTGTTCTTTGAAATTTTACTTTTCTTTTCGATTGTTTTGTACTTGTTCAATAGCTCAAATTTATATAGTGCTTTAAAGTTCTCAAAGTACTTTACATAGCAAACAGGGGTTTGGCGCATGTCCAGACCACCTACCGCAGCCTCACCCACTTGGTATATGCTTAGGACCTGCTCCTGGGGATCCAGAGAGTTGGCTTGTGTGTGGACATTCTGTGTTTTCCTACCAGGTGCTTGGGAGCGGCCTCTTTCCTTTGGCTGTGTAGCCAGAACCGTCCGTGCCTTTAAAACTACCTGACTGAGGACAGTGTCACTTTTTCCTGCCAACATCCACACATAAGAGGGGCAGGGAGGGAGAGCCTGAGGGCCACTTCCCCCCCCCCCCGTAGGTCAGAAGACCCTAAGATAACAGACTTGAGGTCTGGGTGTGTTTTGTCTTTTTCAATTCTAGGAGGAGGGGGGAAAGTGTCTGATGAGAGAGCTTGAGCTAGAAGGATAGCGGAGCTCAGGACCACCCACTGGAGATTGCAGCCAACCCAGCAGGAAAGCCCTGAGTAACAAGGCTCTGGGGTGCTGGTGGTCTTAGGATTTCAATTCGGTGGACCTAATGCTATGGAGGAACTGAGTTAACGTGTGAACCAAATTTGCCTCCTTTCCCCAGGGACCGAAGTGGTACAAGGAGGATTATGCTCCAAGGTGTTGAAGAAATGCTGACATCTCTCCAGTAAAAAAATCCTTTGCAAAAGCTAATGAGATGCTAAATGATCAAGTGGAACTGGGGTGCTAGTCACTGGTCCCCTAAAAGAGGAGGGAACAGAAAAGGAGTAGGGGCTTGAGCCAATAGCAAAAATTCAAACTTCCCAACCCCCTCAGGGAACCAGAGAACACTGGGGGTGGGAGGAAGGGTGGAAAAACCATAACAAACCTGACCCTTCAAGGCCAGACAAAGCCCATGTTACATCATTCACTTTTTTTTTTAATAGTTGATGGTTTTTTGTTTTGTTTTGTTTTTTTATATGAGGCAGTTGGGATTAAGTGACTTGCCCAGGGTCACACAGCTAGTGAGTGTTACGTGTCTGAGACCGAATATGAATTCAGGTCCTCCTGATTCCAAGGCCGGTGCTCTATCCACTGTACCACTGAGCTGCCCCTAAATGATTCACTTTTGATTGCTCTGTGGTTATTGTTCAATAGCTACCATTTATGTAACGCTATAGAACAGAACTGTGGTATAGGATCTAGTATTATTCCCATTTTATGTATGGAAAAAACAAGGCTTAAAGAAGCCCAGAATTGCACAGCTAGTAAATGAGACATAATTTAAACTCCAGTCTTCTATCTTTCTGTTCTTTCCATTTACATTGTTGACATTGGGTACATTGTTTTCTTGGCCCTCCTTACTTCACTTTGCATTAGTTCATCCAGATCTTCCAAGAACGTTTCTTCCAAGGATACCAGCATTCTTTCAGTCACGTGATTTCACAACCTCAAAGTCATCTTTAACTTCTCACTCCCCCCACTTCTATCCAATCAGTCGACAATTCTATTTCCACACCGTTTTTTTGCATCTGTCTACTTTTCTCTACTCACACAGCAGCCCTCCATACCGCTGTAGATCTTCATCTCCTCACCTCTCACATGGGCTCTTGCAATGACCTCTTAACTGGACTCCTTGCCTCGAGGTTCTTCCCTTTCCAGCCCATCCTCCACAGAATGCCAAAGTGACTCTCCTAAATCGCAGGTCATGGGATGCTAGGATCATAAACCGAGAGCTGGAAAAGACCTTAGTGGTCATTTTATAATTGAGGAGACCAAGGCCCATAAAGGGTAAGTGATATGCTCAAGGTTGCATAAGTAGCAAAGGCAGGGCCAGGATTTGAAGCCAGGCTCTCTAAGGGGGGTCTTCAACAAATGCTTACCACTGCACCATGCTTCCTGAAGAGGTCACTTTCCTGCTCTGTATGCTCTAAGCCTCAACCTTTGGGATCAAATACAAAGTCATTTCTCTGTCTGGCGTTTAAAGCCTTTCACAACTTGCCTCCCACTAACCTTTCCAGGCCTACTCTACCCTACTCCCCTTTATGCTTGACTCAGTTTAGCCAAATTGTCCTTCTTGCTGTTTCTTACAGATGTCCCTCCATCCCTCGTCTTTGCACAGGTTGACCCCCATGCCTGGAGTACACTCCATCCTCATCATCACCGAGGAGAATCCCTAGTGTCCTCCTAAGCTCAGGAGACATCACCTTCTCCACCAAGCATCTTCACATCCCCTAGCTGCTAGCACCGTCCTCCTCCAAACTACCTTGTACCTTTTTGGGGCATACATTTTATTTATATTCTTAGGTATATATGTGGTGTGTCCTTGCTAAGGGCAGGGGATCCTCAGCACCTAGCACAGTGCCTGGCAAACAGGAGGTGCTTAATAAAAGTTGCTCACTCGATTGGTTGATCTCATACCACCTCTTCACTGCAAGCTGAGCACCAGAGAAATGATTTTCCCAAGGTCACATAGGTAGGAAGGGGAAGAAGAACCGAAATTCCTCTGCTTTGATCTACTTGTCCAGGAAGTTCATCACACCCCTGACCAGTGACAGGGTCTTCAAGTGTCAGAGAAAACACTTTTGGTAGAGGAGGGAGAGAATGTAGATTGACAAAGCTATTTCTTAAGGGTCAATGGGGCTACCAGGATGTTCTCAGGGGCCACTGATATTGGTTCCTGGTGCCAGCAGTGGGTACCATCCTCATGGTGTCCTTGTTCATTCAAGGAGGAGCTATGGGCCAGTGAAAAGAATACAGTTTTAGTGTCCAAAGTCCCAAGTTCAAATCCTATTCCCTCCATTTGCTCCCTATATAACCTTAGGCAAGTCCCTTAAACTCTCTGGGCCTCAGTTTCCTCATCTGTAAAATGAGAGAATTGGACTTCCAGGTTGAAATCTGTGATCTTGTGATTCTGGTTTTTTCCCCCTCAAGGCTCCTCTTGGCTGCCTTGTTGACTTTCTGGGGGCCCAGTGCTCTTAAAATCTTTGGGGCTTTTAGTGAAAGAAAAAATTTCAATCTGAGCTGGAAAAAAAAAAGGCACATTAAACTTGAAGCTTTCATTAATCAGGGCCTGACAGAGCCAAAGTGGAGCTTTCATTGCCTCTGGGCAACATCTGCAGCAAAACCAGGAAACAAAAGGATGGAAGAGCTGAAGCAGGCTTGTTGGCAGTCTTTGCTCCATTATGACCACCGTATGTAGGGTTTCATAGGCAACATAATTAATTGCCATTTCAATAAACATTTGCAAATCCCGTTAACCTTATTAAGTGTTTGGAGTAGGAGTGAAACCTGAGCACATTTCCAGAGATAGGGTACAAATGGAGAGGCACAATGAATTTATGTCCAACTCAACTGATCTGTGTTTTTAAGTTCTTTCTGCATGTATCATGGCAAAGATATAAAACCCACCTGACATCTGTAGTCTTAGCCCTGGCAATTCTCCATAACTAAATAATGTATGTGTTTCTTTTCTATTGGAAACAGCCAGGAAAACTGTAATGAACTGAAAAGACAATGTGAAGTTTCCCCAGTTGAATGAAATGTGGTCAACTAACTATAAGAAAGGGGCAGCTCATTACGATAAACTCTGTTCCGGTCATCATATAAGTGGCAGAGCTGTAACTTGGGTGGGGTAACCAGAGATTTTCCCCAGGGTGCCAAAATTTAAAGGGTACTAATGGTACCTGCCAATTACTTTCAAAAGAGTAGAAAGAACTGAGATTAACAGCCATTTAGCAAATAGAATTTGAGCCCCCTTCTAGCAGCTCATGCCCAGGTGAGCTCCTTTCTGTCCTATCCCCTCTTCATTGTGCATGTTGCTTCCAGCAAGCTCAAAAATTGCTGGTTATGGTTTTGATGGACAGGAACTTTCTCATATCTGGTATGGCTGTATATACAATAACCAGGTCTGGTCTCACTAATATCAAATGTATAATAATCCCTGATGTCTTCTTTTTACTGTACTTCTCGAAAGAGCTGTGTGATTTTAAGAGTACTTTGGATCATCCATCATACGAGATTATAAACCAAGTAAGATATCATCGGACATTCTAATTCCATCTTGAGAGAACCCTTCACGTATCCCAAGTCTTCGTTTTATTGACACTTGGCGTCCACAGTCAGAAACCTGTAGAAGTGGCTTTGTCAGAGTCAAAGGTTTTGTGTAGTCTTAGATTTTCAATAAAAAAAAGTCTTCAAGATGATTTATTTTCTCTTAAGTCTGTTTCACCTTCACAGACCCTCTATGAGGTTATGCTTTTGTTGTTCAGTTGTTTCAGTCATGTCCAACTCTTTGTGACCCCATTTGGGGTTTTCTTGGCAAGGACACTGTCGTTTCCTTCTCCAGCTCATTTTACAGATGAGGAAACTGAGGCAAAGAGGATTAAGTGACTTGCCCTGGGTCACACAGCTAGTAAGTATCTGAGGTCGGATTTGAACTCAGGTCCTTCTGACTCCAGGCTGGGCACTCTGTCCACTACACTACCTGGCTGCCAATCTATGAGGTAGGTAAGGCAGATATTATACCCACTTTATCAACATGGAAACTGAGGCCCAGAATATCTGAAAGGAGGCTGCATTTGGTTCAAATCCCAGCTCTGCTACTTACTACCTTGGGCAGGTTACAACCTTTCTAGACCACCATTTCCTCCTCCATAAAATGAAGAGGTTGCACTTGGTGATCTCTGAAGTCCCTTGCAATTCTGAGTCTATGACCTAACCAGCTGGCTCATGGAGGCGTCAAGGTTAAACTCCAGGCCTTCTGGCTCCCTTAGCCAGTGCTTTTCTATGTCATTTCCAAAATTGATATATATCTTTGCCATAAATCAGGGGAAAGAGACCTAAAGACCCCATAGCTGAGAACCAATCTGATTAACCTTTAGGAAAATCCAATTCGGGAACTCAGCCATGCAGGGCACATCTTTGTTTTTGCTATTTAAGAACATTAGGACTGCCATCCTGAGTCAGAGTGGGAATGCAATGTGAAAGGGCTGCCTTTTAGAATGTCAAGCTCAGAAAGTCAGAGTGGTTTCCTAACTTGTCCAATTTTCTGTTAACAACCAAAATCTTGAAATTTTTAGAAGAAAAATAATGATCTTCACTAAGAGCCAGCCATGCTTAGGACAAATTCATCTGGGGGGAAAGGAGCATGAGGGAAACCTTAGAAGTGTGGCCCCAAGAACAAGACAACATAAGACAGTGCCTCATGGTGTGGAGACCAACCTCTATGAACAGTGATCCAAGACATCATTGCTGTAGGAAGAAGCAGGGTGAGGTAGGGTTGGGGAGAGGCTCACCTGGGATGTGGAGGTAGTTATCATCTGATCACTTCCCATTTTAATGAGTTATTATTGCTAGGTGCCAGACTCAACTGTTTCTAATTGCTGAAGCATTAGGATATGCCCTCTACACTTCAGCACCCTGGGGCAAAGCTCTTGCTGTTCTACCCCAGTTAGAGATCTTAATCAATCAATAAACACTTATTGAACACTATTATATGCCAGGTACCATACTAGGTATTGTATTCACTATCGATTTTTCATATCTCTAAATATTAAAGTTGAATCTCGGACCATTACTCTTAAGATACCCCCTTCTGGACAATTTTCATTCAGTAACAAATGATGAATTCATTCAGATCACATACCTAGATACTCATATCTACCTGGCTTGTGACAAAGACTAAGATGGAGTTATGGCAAAATAAGATGTATGATACAGGTGTCAATTCTTTAAAAATCTATATTTCTGCTATTTCAGGTGATAGAGTTGAAGTTCAGAGCTGTCCACCCACCCTACCCAGAATCCCCAGGACACAGAAGCCTCTGCTGGGCCATTCCACATACTCTTTCTCTTAATCCTGGCAAAAATGGACATTTCTGTCACATTTTAAAGTTTGCAAAGTCTCAGAGTCATAACTAGCTATTACCGTGCTTGGAGCAAATTTGTAGTAACAGAGGAGGAGCCCAGGGAACATTATGACCGTAGCTGCTATTATGCTGGGAAAAGGGAAGTCTGTGACCTGGAGTCCAGTTCTCATTCTCTCCCCACCCCAACCTGTGGGGAAGGCAGGCCCTGGGTGGTAAGTAGGAGGAGGGTGGGCAGGTAAGTTGGAAAGTCAGAAAGATGGAGGTAGCTACCACCCTACTGGTGAGAAAACACACCTCCCTTTCCCCTTCTCCCAATGTCATACTTGTACCCTGAGGCAAAGCCTCATTTACCTCAGGCTAGTTAAAGCATTTGTATATGCATTATCTTACTTAAGCTACCCATTGGCCATGCCAGGTAGGTTCTGCAGGTATTATTATCCCTGTTTTTCCAATGAGGACAACATGGCTTAAAGTACTTACGTGACTTGTCCATGGTCATACTAAAGTGGATTCTGAACTTATACCACATTCCTTTCTCCTTTGACCACCCAGCTCTCAGGGCCTAATGAAGCTAAACTTTGGTCCTCCTTCGTGTCCATCAGAGCCAGAGCCACACTGCTTCTAAAATGAAAACCAGCTGATGTATGTGGTTGATTGTTGCCCTCATTCTTGAAGAGGAACAAAATGACATCACCATGTTGGGGGTCAAGGTACAGATGTTGTACAGACCTTGTACAGATGCCATACCTGATGTATATAGTATGCTAATGGGAGAAGAGTTTGGCAGTACCTCAAGGAGGAGGAGGGACTCCTTTAGGTGCTAAGCCACAGGTTTAATGATGGCAAAGGCCTTTTATATGCAATAGATCATTATTTGTACTAATTTGTCTAAAATAAATAACCAAAGTTTATAAGCCAACAGTGATGAAATGGACATAAAATCTCTCCAGCATCCACTGGGGGGAAAATTCACATAAAAAATTACTTTCAGAGGATAGTACCCAGACTGGCTAGCCTCCCTTGAAAAACTGAATCCCTGGCATTGTACCCTTGATGGTAGGCCCTTGACAGAAATATTTGAGACAAGACAGGTGGTAACTTCTCTGGATAAGTAACTTCTATAGATAAGTCAAGACCTAGGTGCAGAATTCTAAGACAATGGGAGCGGTACCCAATTTTGATAGACCTCCAACCTGTTTACCAATGTGCAAGCTGAGCCACTTCCCCAAAGAACAGAAACAACCCAAATAAATTTTTCCTGCCTCTAAGTCTTATGCTCAGAACCATTTAAGATGGAAGAGTTAGCTGTGGGCCTATAGATGGTTGGTGTCTGGGTTTAGTCTCAACACTTACTCATCTCCAATGTAGAGTTTGGGCCAGACCTCATTGACATGGGTGTACTGGGGACTGCCCTTCCAAAAGAGCCGCTCCAACTCAAAGGCCCCTGGCGTGATGTAGTCATCTTCTGGTTCTTCTTTGCTAGATCCATAGGCCTTTTTCAGACTGGTCTTTGACTGTCTTGAAGTCATCTTTTTGCTAAGAGATTTTTTGATTCTCTTCACAGGCTATCAAGAGAAAAAGACAGGAGTGGTATGAGCAGGACACCCACCAATGGGAAAACACTCTTTCAGAAAGGGTAGGAGGCCAATTTGGGTGAGGGAAGCTGAATTTAAAAGCTAGAAAGGCTCTGCCCCAACCTAATATGCCCCTTCTTCTCAATCCCGAGTCATCCAGGGTTGGGGTCTAAATAAACAACGAAGGCCATTATTGGCAGTTGAACAGTGTTTTCTAAACATTCCAGACTCCCCAGGTACAAGGGCATGAGGGGCCTCATTTGCATAACAGAACATAGACTGAAACTTATATCAAAAAACTGGGGAGGGTTCGGTCCAAGAAATCTTAGAAGGTACCACCTCTCTCCAGTTTTTATCTTTGTTTTTGTTACTTCTTCAAATTGGAGGAGACGCAACTGCCCATCCCCAAATTACCTGACTTTCCATACCTACAGTAAATCTATAAAGAACAAAATGAGAGGAAAACGACTCATTCGTGTAACAGACACACCTATTGTCTGTTACATCAACCATCAACCTGAAAGTCTTTTTTTTTTATCCCTGACAGTTCACTTAGGGAGTGTGCACGTATGTGTCTGAGAAGCCATACAAACTAGCACAGGTCCCTAGTCCCAGGGCTAAAAGGAAATTAAGTTGTGGGTTAGTCCTTTTTTAATGACCATTCAGGTTGCTAATGTTTTCTCTCTGAGATATTAGTTAAGTGACCTCTTCAGTTACTTCCCGCATTCCAAGGAAACAAAACCCATTTTGAGACCTGAAAATCTATTTAAATGTCTTCTTCAGGTCAACAGGGAACTTGGGATGAGTATGGACTCTGCTGTTTATTTTCTATGCGACCTTGGATCACTTAACCTTTACAGATCCTGAAAGTTTTACACAACCTCTAATGTTCTTTTCAGCTCCAAATTCTGTGTGTTTGTGTGATATCACTAATATTACTGGAGAGAAGCTGTTTCCCCAATCACCAACCTCCCCCCAATCCTTACCCTGGTGGGACAGCAGGTCAGCCCCTCAAACAGAGTGCGTGGTGGCCTCTGAAAAGTGATGTTCTTCACTGCACAAGAGCTGAGCTCTAAGTGAGTAAGGAACCCTTCCTTCAGCCATAAACCTTTGGGAAAGAAAAGAAAAGTCTAAGTGGTTCTATGGTTTGTTGAGCACCAGGCACTGAAAAGGTGTAACTAAAGAGTCCCATTGGAAAATGGAAGGAAATAAGACTGAAAAAAAGAGTAAGTTTTTGTTATCTAGTCCCAGTTAGTGTGGAGGGCAGTTTGGATGAGGAACACTTTTCATTCCCTTCCCTGAGGAGAAAGAACCTATTTCTACCCCGCTGAGATGGGTGGGCTGAGGAGGTGACCTCATCTTCCTCCTCCCTGGTCTCACCAGTATGTGGAAGGAAAGATTTGGCAAAATCTCTTATTATTACTCTATTGAGAAAACAAAACTGTATGGATAATAGATTTATATGAATTTGGAACTGGCTGAATAGCCATACCCAATGAATGTTAGCCTTGGAAGGAGGTCCCTGGAGGATGAATACCCAATTTTGTCCTTAGCTCTATTCTGGTTGACGTTTTAGTCAATACCATTGTCAGTGGCAAAGGGTCAATTCAACAAAAATTGACTAAACTCCTACTCTTTGCCAAGCATGGTCCTAAGCCCTGGGGATGCAGAGACAGAAATGCAACAGTGTTTTCTAAACATTCCAGACTCCCCAGGGAGTCTCAAGGAGCTTATGTTCTATTGGAAGGAAACAACACCTGTATAGAAAATTAAATACAAAATATACGAAGTGATTTCTGAAAGGAGGGCACAGATCTAATACAAAGGTCAATTTGTTAACAAGCTTCTAACTCTGAACCCTTTCACTTACTGTCCTCCGGTCCTGAAACGCCCTTCTTCCTCACATCTACCTCCTGGCTACCTCCAAGTCTCAGCTAAACCTGTCTTCTGTAAGAAACTTTTCCCAGGGGCAGCTAGTTGGCACAGTCAACAGAGCACTGGCCCTGAAGTCAGGAGGACCTGAGGTCAAATCTGACCTCAGACCAAACACTTGACATTTGCTAGCTGTGTGACCCTGGGCAAGTCACTTAACCCCATTGCCTAGCCAAAAAGAAAAAGAAAAAAAGAAAAAGAAGAAACTTTTCCCAGTCTCCTTCAGTGCTCCCCTCTGAGACTGCCTCCAATTCACCCTGTATATGTACATAGTAGTTGGCCTACTGTCTCTCTTTTTACTGAGCTCCTTGACAGCATTGGGGCCTTTATTTGTGACCCCAATGCTTAGCACCATGCCTGGTACATATTGTTGACTAACAGAAAACAGGAAATTCCAGAAAGTTCAATAGAAGGTCAGGGTAGCAGGAGATAAAGAACATGTTTATCAAAATTATAGATAGTATGAAGCCAGGAGGAATAGCTACCACATTGGAGAACGGAATTAAGATTAAAAAAGATGTTGATAGACTACCACGATGGGCCCAGTCTAATAAGATAAACTTTAATAGAAATAAATATAAATTTCTAACTTTAGGTTAAGAAAAATCAGTTTTATAAGAATGGGATAAGGGAGTAGTAGCTCAATGAAGATTCATCTAAAAAAGCCTGGGGAATTTAATGGGAATTTAACGTGCCCTTTCACATTATGAGTATTTTCTTCCAATAAAGCTTCCTTTAATTTCTCCCTGCTGTCTCCCATCATGCTGTGCTGTGTTTTGTGGTTCTACCCACTCCCTGCCTCACCAGTTTACCCCTTTAAAAATATCAACCATCACCCCAGCTGACACTTAATGGCCTTGCAAGGTCTCCTATTTCCCAAGTCATCTATTAGGGAACATGAGACCAGGACCATGTTCCTGGATCTGGAACTCATGCCCTGGTTGGATCTCCCTACCTTCCCCCCCTACACCAGGGCTCTGACACGGGTCCAGCCTCAACAAGGCTCCTTGGGCTCTTTCCCCTGGCAGAATAAATAGCATACGAGGGAGATTGTATTGGGTCTTGGAACAATGAACCTCACTCAAACTCTATTAAGCCAAACCAGTCACTTAACCTCTCAATGTTCTTGGCCACTCTCTAAAACTGAGTTAGATTGGCAGGGGGTTTCTTCCCTTGGGAACTGTTTATGTACAAAGTGTCACAAAAGTAGTGGAATCCCAAAAGGTTTCAGCTTTAATGGTTTTTAACTGCACAAAGGCTTTTGGGACACCCTGTATTAATTACATCACAGGTCTAGCCTTTATCCCTATTAATTGAAAAGTAAGCATATGATTTGCCTATTGTGATCATTCTTTCAGTCACTTTTTTTAAGTGTAGTAATAAGGTCAGGGATTTTTTTCCCCCAAGGTATCTTCCCTTCTTTCATAGATACCTTAGGAACTGTTGTCTCAACAGACTCAAAATTTTCTGCTGTGTTTACTCAGTCGAGTCCAGCTGCTTTTTCCATCTTGGTTCTCTTCAGTGCTATTTCCATTTCTTTGGGTAGCACGTCTGAAACTATGATGGGAGTGTCCGCCATCCTTTCAAAGCCCTACTGACTACCCAAGGAGACTTCTGAGGTACATATTATTGAGACAAGGAAGGTCTGGGGTGGGTGGATTAAATGTCATTGCCCCCAAACCTCAGTCTCCTTCCCTTGCCAACTTTACCCTCTATGGGGTCGTATCTCCCACTCTGTACTGTGTATAGAGTTGAGGGGAAAGGAGGGTGAAGGAGGATGGAGAGGAGAAGAGAAATTTCCCCATCCCAGTGACTGAAATACTCAGCTTAATTTCCAGACAGAATAGGAAGTAATGTGGTTTAACCAAAACAGGATGGCATGCATTGGAGTTCTGGAACTCATTAACATCAAGTGTGGGGAATCTGAAGGGGGGAAGGGAGCAAATCTTATAGCCATCCAGAAACCGCAGACCTACAATTCCATCTTAAAAGCTGCTCTGTATGAATCCCACTGAGCAGATCCAAAACCTCTGACTTTCAGAGAGTCAAGTGAAGGTTTCTTTCCTGTAACATGGCAAAAATTAGAAAGGGAATCAATTGGTTTTGTTTGGTTTCCACAGACTGGGCCTACACTTCACAAATGGTCCAAAGAGCTTAGTCTTATGTGGCAATGGATAAGTATCATAAGAGAAAGACTTTTATCTGAAAAAGGCCTTGAGGTTGCTGTTATCTCTCCATACAGCAGGGTTTGGTCTTAAGAAGCCACATTGCAGCTCTAAATGCTGCCCCATGAGTATGTAGAATCAGTCTATTTTCTCATTGACCTCTGTAGCCATGTTTTTCCCTTCTTGGAATTTCTCCTCTCTCTGGCATCATCCTTTTTCTGGTTCCCCTCCCACCTTTTGGGTCAATCCCTCTCTGTCTCCTTTGTTGCCTCCCCCTGCCCCCAATTTCCTAACTACATATATTCCCTAGGTCCAGTCCTTCTCCCTCTCCTCTGTCTCAATGTACTGATTGTACTGATCGTCTCTCAGTTACAGTTGTCATGTCTATACCTCTCCAGTCTGTTATCTACAATCCTCAATTCCCACCTAAGATCCTGTATCTCCATTTGCCTTCAGGTCATCTCCACAAGAGTGTCTTTCCATGACGTCAAAATCAGCATGTACCAAACCGAGCCCACCCTTGTTAAGAGAGGACCAGAGGCTTGTTGAGTACTCTTTTTTTTTTTTTATGTTTATCAAATCTAAGGAAATAGTACTGCAGCAAGCAGGATGGAAGAGTGGATAGTGCACTGAATCTGGAGTCTAGAAGGCCTGGGTTCAAATTTTATTTCTCAATCTTACTCTCGGACTATGGGCAGGGTCTTTCACCTTTACAGCGTAGCCCCAATAGACCTTTCCAATTTTATTACATACGTTACTCCCACTTCCTGCGCTCCACAGTCCAGCCAAAGTGGCCGTTGTGTTGGCCCTCATATGCAAACTGCACAAGTTGTCTATGCCCCATGCCCAGAATGTACTTCCACTCCCCCTCCGCCTCTGGAATCCCTTGTTTCCTTCAAAACTCTGCCCATGTGCAATCTTCTACATGAAGCATTTCCTGGTCCCCTAACCGGCCCTCCAGAAATTGCCTTGTGTATATTTTGTTCATGTATATTTATGAGTATGCCTCTCTCTAATAGAATGTAAGCACTTTGAGGGCAGAGACCATTGCATTTTTCTCTTTGTATCCCCAGCACCTTGCCCTGTGCCTTGAGCATAGTTGGCAAATTAATAAATGATTAGTGATTAATCAGTTAAGTTCTGTGAGTCTCAGAACAATCTTATGAGGTAGGTAATTCAGGTATTATTGTCCCCATTTTACAGATGAGGAATCTGAGACTCAAATACAATCCTGTCTAAATCACTTTGCAAACTATAAAAAACTATACACGAAGTCTATCCAATAGATAATTCCAACATACTGACTGGCTGAAAACTGTGGTGTCATGCAAACACATTTAAGCCCAAGACCACCGTCAGGAGAACTGGATCCAGGACAAATTGAGGTTGGGGCAAGGGGATCTGATTGCCCGTGTCCGGTAATGAGATGGGGGAGAAGACGAGAGGAAAGGGGAGTGGGAAAGAGAAACCTTCTCTCAACCTTTGTTTCCTCATCTGTAAAATGAGATGATAATCTACTTCAAAGGGTTGTTATGAAGATCACAACAAATGAGAGAGCAATGTGTAAAGGGCTTTGTAGGTCTTAAAGAGATACCTAAATGCTAGCTATTCTTATTAAGAATTAATTCTGGGGGCCAGTTAGGTGGCTCTCTGGAGTCAGAAGGAACCTGAGTTCAAATCCGGCCTCAGACACATGAAACTCACTAACTGTGTGACCTTGAGCGAGTCACTTAACTCTGATTGCCTTAACAAAAATAAAGAAGAATTAATTCTACAAGCACAGAGGCAGAGGCCCAGGAAATTAATTGTGGGGGATATCATGTTGTCTTTAACAGATGAAGGGGTATTTGTGCATGCATATGACTGGTGGCTATGAATTAGTATGTAAGGTCCTACCAGACGTAGTAAAGTTACATAGTGACTCATCTCTTTGGTCCCTGTCCTAATTTCCTTATTTTTGTTGATGGTACCATTCTCCTAGTCGCTCTGACTCAAAAATGTCAGTCTCTTCTTTACCTTTCCTTCATATGCTACATCCAGGCGGAAGCCAAGTTTAATCCCTATAATATTCCTGGTATCCGCCTCTTCCTTCCCAGTTTCCTTCCTCTACAGCCTCCTTCCTCCCTTCTCCCTCCCTTTAGTTCTGCCTTTTTCCAATCTACTCAATACAACATGGCCAGATAGGCTTTCTAAAACATCAATTTCACCACGTTGAGCCCCTGATCATAAGACTTAAAAGGTTCCTTGTTGACTAGAACAAAGCTCAAGTGTTTAGTTTGTACTTCAAGGCCTCAAGCTCTCATCACATCCTGCCTACCTTGACCTCCTTCTATTCCCCAACACAGTGTGGTCAGATGGAAAGAGTGCTGGATGTGAATGCACAGGACCCGGGCTGGAATCCCACCTCAGACACTCCCTAGCTGGGTAATAAGCTTGGCAGGTCACTTAGCTCTCTGGGCCTCGGCCTTGTCATCTGCAAAATGAGAGAATTGGATTTGATGACCTATGAGGTCATCCCTCCCAACTCTGTGTCTGTGATCCTGCTATTTATTGCCTGTGTAACCTTGGACAGAGCTCTGGGTCCGTTTCTTCATCTGAAGAATGAGGGTTTGGGACATCCCTAATTGTGAAGAGCCTCTCTGGCTCCAGACCCTGTTAATGCACCTCTGCTGCAGCCAGGCCCTTCTCTTATTGTCCCCTGTACACACCAGGCCCAGTCTTGCTCCTGTTGTCCTTAAACCCCTTGCTTCACTTCTCCATCCTTCTGGACCCATTTTGGGTCCAGTCTTCTCCGCAAGGCCTTCTCAGACTCTTTCAGCAACTCTGTGAAGGCTAGATTGGAGAGAGGATAGAAGTGGGATTTAAACCCAGGACCTCTGAGTGAAAATCCATTTTATTTCTCCCACCTTCCCCTTCAGGGGACCAGCTGATAAGTGAACAGATAGAATGATCCTCCTTGACTTGGCTCTCAAAAGTTATCTCAGATATAATTAGCCATATTTGTATGGGACAAGAGTCAAAGACAGTCATTCTTGTTTCCCTTAAGAATCCATTGTGGATCTGTTATTTGAATCATATTTTTTACTGTAGTTATTTGGCACTGGGCACTAGGGTGTGTGGAGCCAGAGGATGTTGGTTTGTGCATATAAGCTACTTGGAGCTGCATTTCTTCCCCAGTCCCTTACTACCACCCAAGTTGGGCCAGGAACATTCTTTTAAAGAATGGGAAAAATGAAAATGTTATTATGGTTAGGTAAATTCCCTTACTGGAGACAATACTTCTTGAAAGTGAGTGAATTGAGTGAATAAGGGTGGTGGTGAAATATACCCATACGTTCATTTTTTTTTTAAATTCACTACAGTCAATGCTTTTCCTCATACATCTTAAATCTGTAAAGATTATTTCAAATGTGAAAGAAAAGTTGCTCTGAGGTTTTTTTTTTTCATGTTTAACCCAGGAATTTTAAAATTACATTTAATTTAATTCATGAGATGTAGACTGTCATCCAAGTTTGACAGATTTTTTTTTTTCCTTTTAGATCAAGGATCCTTGCAGATTGTTAACAGAAGAGAATTACATGAATTAATTTCAAATCTTTTTTTTAAGCTCTTCATTTAGAGTGGTAAGAATTGAATATTGCCTTAGGAATATTTCTTATGAAATGTGTTGACGTCATTAACTTATTTGATTAACTCTTCAAACAGTGTTCGGGAGTTTCAAAATGATTATTTATGAGTCCCTAATTGATTTTCTCCCTGTCCCAGTTTTTGTGACAGATCCAAGATTTCCAGAAGCCAGTGTATGCCTGAAAATGACATCCAGGACCTCTAATTGCATTTCCTTTTTTGGCTGTGATTAGGACAAAAGTAGAGTTTCTGGCAATCCCCTTACAAGGAGCATTCTGCCTGCAGCAAAGAGAGCAAAGGGCGGGGGAGCAGCTGATGAGGCTTCTTTGTTTTTCTTAATGCTCAAGTGGCTGGAATATTTTTCCTTGGGATTTATGAAAATGTTGCTGGTAGGTTTCACAAAGTGGTAATTCAGAAATAATGGCCAATTAGTCCTCTTTTCATTAAAGTACCACTACAGGACGCACCCGGCCATCAAGCACCCAGCGAGTTTTAAGTCTCTCAAATGTCCTATGTTGTACAACACAAGGGGGTGGGGGTGAGGATGGAGGTGGGGGTGGGGTGGGGAACCAGCTTTGAAGCCTGCTATTGGTGAAAATCTAAAGAGCTTGAGAGTGGACGCTTAGCAGCTGGGCTCTAGAAAGATGTTCTTTTGTTCCAGTCTTTCCATTAGGATGTGATCTCCTTGAGGAAAAAGAAAGGTTTTACCTTTCTTTGTCTCTTAAGAGCTTAGCACAGTGCCTAGCTCTGAGGGCTTTAAAAAGCGCTTGTCAACTCTCTTGATTGACTTTCCCACCAGCCATCTCTTCACATGTCGAATAGTTGCTTGCACTTCTCCAAATCTCTTCTTTGTTCTGGCTGACTTTCATTTCTCACCAAATGAGTCTTTTCAGCTGATAGATATGTTGGAGAGCAGGGATTCCCTGTCTATGAGCCAAGAATCCATTTTTGGAGGGAATGGAGTAACAGTAGGGTGGGGAGCCGGGAAGACAAGGCTTTGGGATAGAGCAGGGCTCTATAAAGTCACTTGTACACCAAATATTTTAACTTTGATGATAATAATAGTTCATTTATAGAAATAATATAAATGTTACTTGTGGAAATAAACATTTATATGGCACTTAATGGTTTTGCAAAGCCCTTTTTATACTATCTCATTTGGTCCTCACAACAATCTTATGAGGTGGGTAGTATTATTGTCCCTATTTTGCAGATGAGAACACCAAGGCTCAGAGGAGTTTTGTGAGTTGAAAACTCACCATTTTTGACACCAGTAAATGGTGTCAAAGATGGGAACTGAACCCAGTTCTTCCAGATTCTAAGTCTGGCTCCCTAACCATTAGGTTGCATTGACTGTCTAGCTTCAATAAAATACGCAACATCATCCAGTACAACAAACACCTTTGTGTAGACCAAATAAATAGCTAGTGTACAAATACCTATTACTGTTTTTCCAATGTGCATAAATGCTATTGCGATAAATAAAATCAATTCATTTAAAGTGTCATTTAATTTTCAGCAGCTTTTTGTCATTAGGGCAATGTGGGATAACCAATCCAGGCTCCCAAAAGACCTTGACACACTAGAATGTCAGACCACATATAAGAGGAGCCTCCAGATCCCTTGCCGGGACTCTGACATTTGCCCTCGCTTCATTGTCTCTTTTCTTCCTAGAATGCTGAGCTCGCAGGAGGAGCTGATTGTGCCGACACCATCAATGGATAGAATGACGATAGGTGATGATGACAGGTAGGGGCAAAGATTCCATTAGGGAGAAGGACAAGAGTGGAGAAAAGAATTGGGGTAAGGGATGGAGATAGAAAGAGGTAGGCAGAGGAATGGTCATCAGCATTTCTGGAAGCCCCAACTTTCTCTTGTAGCTTCTCCTCACCCAGGAAGCTTTAAGACCCCTGCATATTGTGTCCTCACAACAGCTGAGAAGTCCGGAGGAGGGTTCAAGCCAAAGCAGAAGAGGAACTTCTTGGTTCCTGCCCTGCTGGACAGTGCCCAGCAGAACCCAAGGATGATGGAGGCAGGCATCCTGACTGATGGTCCAACATCTCTGGAAGCAGCAGCGACATTAGGACTTGCCGCACTGCTGGAGCACCTTTGGTCAGCCCCTGGGTGTCAGCTGGTCATCTGCTTCCCTAGCAAATATTGCCAGTGACGGCTAGCATCTTCTCTGTCCCCCATGAGAGACAGGAGACAGTGAGTAAATAGGTGAGCTTCATGACTTCTCCTGTCTGAAGGAAGATCCAGAGCCTGAGGGAGGTTAAAATGGACACCAATCTGAGATATGGAATTTCCAAGGGAGGCCAGAGCTAGGAAGTATTTGTAATGTCATACTTTTTAATGCAAATAGCTATTGCTTTCTTGATTTTACCATGCATTTTCTCATCCAATTTAACTGTTTTTTAATCATGATCACTTGGGATCACAAGGTGATCCAGCAGCAATGGTACTGGTTGGTAGGCAGGGACTGAGACATTGAGTTCTCACTCATGACTGGTAGGCACTTTTAATCAAAGATGTCTAGAACCTAACAGAAAGGGACAGAGTACAGATAAAAGTGAATAGAGATACGTGTAAGGTCTTTCCTTTGATCTAAAAAAAATCATTATAAAGCTAGGCCTAGCTAGACTTCATTTCATATGTGTGTTTTTGTGAATTGCAAGCTCTTGCTCTTATGAGAGAAAGGTGAATGGGAGGAGGAAGAAGGTAAGGCTTTGGGATAGAGCAGAAAGAATTATAAACAAGAAGATTTAATGGTAGTCAGAGATTGAATATTGGGGAGGAAGTATGGGAGTGCTTGAGGAGAAGAAAAAGAAAGGAAGGAAGGAAGAGAGAGAGAAAGAAAGAAAAAGGAAGGAAAGAAGGGAAATGAAGGAAGAAAGAGGAAGGAAGAAAGGAAGGAAGGAAAAAGAAAGGAAGAAAGGAAGGAGGAAAGAAAGAGGAAGGAACAAAGGAAGGAAGAGAGAAAGAAAAAAGAAGAAGGAAAGAAGAGAAAAGAAGGAAGAAAGAGGAAGGAACAAAGGAAGAGAGAAAGGAAGTTAGGAGGAAAGAAGGAAAGAAAGAAAGCTGTAGATTCACAGGTGCCATCAGGTGAGGGATCATACAGTAAGGATCAGAGGAAAAAGATAAGCGCTGGTGGTTCAGGATTCCCTGCTGCAGAATACAAAGCTATAAAATTGATATTCATGAATTGTAGGACTGCCTGTGTTACTCTGTGCTCAAGAAACCTCAGTGGCTCCCTATTGCCTCCTGAATCAATTAGCCTCTCTGTCCACATTCACAGCCCTTTACGCTCTTCTCCCAGAGATTTCAGCTGCCTCTTCCTCCCATGCTCTGTCCTGTGAGCCTGCACTGCCTGCCAAACCCTGTACATAGATATTCTGTTTCCTGCCCTCTGTTTTACCTGGAAGGCTCTCACCCGTCATGTTCACCTCCTGGCGTTCTTAGCTCCCTCTGAGGCTTAGCCGAGGAGCAGTCTCCTACATGATTACTCTCTCCCTGGTGTTAGCACTCTCTCTTCCCTCACTCCTCCCCAAATTATTTTGTATTTGTACAGGGACCAGGGTTGGTTCCTAGCCAGTTGATTTCCACTACCATTAACACTGTCCCCTCTGCCACCACCCCCCCCCAGTCAGTTGTTGAAATTATAGGAGACAGGTGAAAGACGAGGTGTTGATGTGTTAAGGGAAGTGCAAAGATGTATCCCTTTACAGAGTGCAAGGAAGTTTCCCTGATGGAATTAGAGGGGCAGCTTGCCATTGGCTGGGTGTGTAGGTGGTACAGTGGATAGAGTGCCAGACCTGGAATCAGGAAGACCTGAGTTCAAATCCAGTCTCAGACACTAGCTCTGGGCAAACCACTTAACCCTGTTTGTCCTAGTTTCCTCATCTGTATAATGAGCTGGAGGAGAACATGGCAAGCCACTCCAGTATCTTTTGCCAAGAAAACCCCAAATAGGGTCACAAAGAGTGGGAGACAACTGAAACAAATGGCTGGCTGAAGACTGACCAACCCTGGTGACTGTTAAAAAACAAACAAGCAAACTTGTTAGTCCTGATAGACTTGGGAGGTTCTAGGGGTGTGATCTCTACCTTTCCTGAACCAATGAGAAGAATCTTATGCAAATGAACTTTGAGCCCCTGGTTATGTTTATAATCATGAATTTGGGGGTAAGTATAGTCGGCAGGCCCACCAGCCACGGTGGGCCTAGACACTCATGGAAGAACGTTAATTTCCAGATGGTTTAAGGACGATGGTACATGGATTGCAATAAAGATCTTAATTTAGTACAAAATATTGAAAAGGACAATGTTTGAACTTCCTCAAGTCAGAGAATTATTCAGACTAGGCAAGTGATTGAATATGGGGGAGGAGGGGAAAGGGAAAAGGTGAGGATAACTGAACTTGCGAACCTGGGTGACTAGAAGGAAATAGGCAGCCAGTGTCCACAGAGGTTTCCATAAACACTCCAGCCTGTTTATTTGATGAACTTCACTCAGTGCCTGGGTGATGGAAACCTATCATTTTCCTATTAGTCTGACTAGGGCCAAGTTCATTCATACTCTAAGCAGACCCTCTGTGGCTGCCCTGGAGAAACGTGCCAGCATTGGGGTCAGCTCAGCCTGGATAAGAACACGCTGAACTTCTCACTGATGAGAGAAATTCCACTGCATTTCTTCCTCTGGACTTAGTGCCCTCCCATAGGGGCTTCAGAAACCCAGAATCTTAGCTATTACCTCCTTGTTCATCATGGATCTGTCCTCTGGGACTCATTAGGGAGTCCCTAACAAGCAAAAAACAAAAACAAAACCACAATGAGCTCTTATCCTCCATGTAATTTCTGTCGGAAGGCCTGAAAGCTTTCTGAATCCAAAGAGCCTGTTCTCTGCCCTGGCCTTCTCTGCAGAGGGGTTTTTTTCCCAGCTCTGCCATTTTCCAGGACTCAAACTTTTATACCCAACAGGAGGCATAGAGAGGCCCAGGGAGCAGAGAGATGACGGAGCAGCCGCAGGGAGTCTGTCTGGGACAATTTTCCCCTCTAGGCCCAGGCAAATGAGACCAGCCTCCTGCGGTCAACAGAGAGGGTGACTCCATCAAAGGGCCCCTTGGCACTAGCTTTGGAATGAGAGGAGGAGCTGTGTCTGAATCCTAATTCTGCCCACTCATTGTCTCGGTGACTTTGAGCAAAATATTTAACTTCAATTGGACTAGATCAAAGGTTCTTTTTTTGTTTGATTTTAGGCAATTGGGGTTAAGTGGCTTGCCCAGGGTCACACAGCTAGTAAGTGTCAAGTGTTTGGTCTGAGGCCAAATTTGAACTCAGGTCCTCCTGACTTCAGAGCCAGTGCTCTACCCACTGCACCACCTAGCTGCCCCTAGATCAAAAGTTCTTAACCTGGGATGCAGTGGCTCCTAGATAAATTTCAGGGAGTCCCTGAACTGAATGGTGGGAAAATGACATCTTTATTTCAATATAAATTAGTTTCCTTTGTAATCCAAAGTATTTTATGTTGTACATTTAAAAACACTCTTCTGAGAAAGGAGTCAAAGCTTCACTCGATCTCCAAAAGTGTCCTTGACCCAAACCAGAAAGGGTTAGGAAGGTCTGCACTCAATGACGCCCAAGCTCCTTTCTCACTCAGAATCCCATGATCCTGTGCTCTTCGTCCCCCACTCATCTTCATTCCAGCCTAATGCCCATATAACGTCCCTTCTTTTAGGCCCTGTTCCTAGAGGACGTGGCTCTGAAGCCCTCCAAAATTTATACCCTGGTCATCTGAGAGCAATGTCATTTTACAGGGAACAGAGTGACTTTCTTCAGAATGGAACAGAATCCAGTTCTAATTAAATTATGCTGAAAGAGAAAAAAACCATCCAGTGTCTGTATCTGCTCACACCAATTGTTTTAAATAAGAGGACTGGATGTTCCCCTCTTGAATGTACCCTTCCTCTCTCTAAACATCACTGCATTCCTGAGCTATGAGGCAGTCCCTACATGGTGGCTATTGGGTTCCAGGTACAGTAGTGATTCACAGTCACAGTTGATGGGACACCATGATCTGATAGGAAATGTCCTGGGCTGGGAATAGGACACCATTCTGGATAGGACACTCAGGGAAATCTGGTAATGGAAAACCAAAAGCAATTTTGAAGCCTGGGGCAAGTAGCAGGATTGTTGTTGTTCAGTGGTTTCAATCATGTCCAACGCTTCATGACCCCATTTGGGGTTTTCTTGGCAGAGGAACTGGAGTGCTTTACCATTTCCTTCTCTAGCTCATTTTACAGATGAGGAAACTGAGGCAAACAGGGTTAAGTGACTTGTCCAGGGTCACACAGCTAGTAAGTATCTGCTAGCAAATAGCAGGAAAGAATCCTCAAATCATCATTTTAAGACAAATGCATATGAGAAAGGACCCTGGGTCAAAAGGCCCTGTGAGGGAAAGCCCCCTGGATAATGCTTTGTGGTAGGGAAACATTACCAGACACCTATCTCCCAAGATAAGCTACTTTCTGAGGTGTAATGGGAGAGAGGGGAGAAAAAGGGTAGGGATTGGAAAGAGTGGTTCTGGAAGCTTCCTGTTTTAATTAATTATTCCTGGGAACTAGGTGCTAAGCTCAGGTGTAGCTACCTGGTTAGAGTAAAGTGGTCCTTTTAGGTTCTACTTTGCTGACATGACCTATCCATGTGACCTCAAGCAAGTCAATTCTCCTCTGAGTCTTGGACAGCCCATGTGTAAAGTGGCCCTTCCCATGTCACAAGGCTCAGGTGAGGTTAAAATAAGGCCATCATTGGAATAATGCTTTAGGAGTAGAGGCACTGTACAAAGGACCATAGGATCATAGAATTAGAACTGGAACACACCTCAGAGGCCAGCTAAGTCTGCCCCCATTCATTTTACAGATGAGGAAACTGAGGCAGGGGGAGGAGGATCAGTGACTTGTCCAGTCAATACCAGGGGTGAGATTTGAACCTCAGGTCTCTGTTTTCTTTCCACTGCACCATACATATATAAGGTATAATAATAAGGTACATAAGGTAAAATAATCATCCCAGATGTAATTATTAATAATATTTCAACTCTTATTTACTTATTGACATTAGCACTCATGTCAAGAACTCCTTGAATTCATTCCCTTATCAGGCTTCTTGGCCAATGGGTGAATTTAAAGTTTAAAGTAGAGCCCAGGAATTTACTACGCTACATATTACCTCCCATGTCTCACAAGGACCCCTGGAACTTTCCACTACAGTCTCAGCCTTAGAGAAGGGTGATTGAACTAAAGAGATCAGATGTGAGGGGAGGGAGATGGAAGACAAAGAAATATTCAGGACAACAAATTGTCAGGCCAAAAGAAAATCTTTTAGCTTAGGACAATGCCACTAAAAAGAAACAGGCTCACACTATGTCCAAGGGGACCCTGACAACGAGATCAAAGGAGTGCCATTTGTAGAAAGTTCTGCTTTATCATGACAGCTTTTTCCTGTTTGACAAAGAACCTCTGTGTGTGAGCAAGAGTTTGAGCTCCAATCCAGCCTTACACACCTACAGTTCTGGACACCTAATATTCCTATCTTGTCCATTCCTGAGCCATCTATTACATGGGCATTGGGGGGAGGGGTGCCTACACACTTTGCCTCTAAACTCGCTTGGAAAAGGAGACTTTCGTTCCTTCTCTTCACTCCCAACCCCCTGAGGAAAGGCACCAGTGGGGCCCAACAGAAGCCCTGCCAAACTTTCCCTCCTGGATTGGCTTACCTGTGAGCACCAGGAGCACGGGAGGGAGCAGGTATCCCGGTTGCATGTCACGGAGCCCCACAGGCAACCTCACCAGCTTGGAAACCAGAGCCTATTTTTAGGGGTGGATTTGCTGACTCTGACCTCGTGTGCTGCCCAGTCCAAGAGGAGCCCGATCTACATCTGTTTGTGAAACTATTCCGGGATGCCACCTGAAACCTTAGAGTCTGTGAGTCAGGTACCTGATGCTCCCGGGCCACTGCAGGGAGTAGCAATGGGGGCCGTTCCAGTTCTGACCCTAGGAGAGGATGAAGGGACTCCCCCTCAGAGGCAGAACAGTTTAGTGGAAAAGGCACTGATCTGGAGTCAGAGGACCTGGGTTCGAATTCCATCTCAGCTGTGTGACTCTGGGCAAGTCGCTTAACCTCTGTCTGCCTCAGTTTCCTCAACTGTAAAATGAAAATAATAATTGCACCTACCTCAGGGTTGTTGTGAGGATCAAATGAGATATTTGTAAAGCACTTAGTACAGTGCCTGGCACATAGTAGGTACTTAATAAATGTTTCAGCTCAAAATCTGTGATCCTATGATCTTACTGTTTGGCTTTTGGGAGAAGTCAGGTTTCTGAGGGGCTTCTACTTGCCTCCTCAGGTAGTCAAAGGCTACCAGAGAGGGCACACATTAGAGCTTAACCAGGGGACGGCAGCTGGGACTTTTTCCCAGGTCGCTGAATTTTAAAGGCACTGATAGCACTTGCAACCCTTCAGCAGTGTGGGAACGACTGTGTTTTTCACCATTTAGCAAGAATAATTCCTTAAACAAGAAGAAGGCAGAGCTCCTTCCCACATCAATGTGCGTGATGTTGAAATTTGTGGTATTTATGCTAAGATTCTGATGTGTATTTCTGGCATACATTGTAAGTGCTGAGTGTAAATGACACAAAGCCTCTATGAGGGGTGGTTATATCTGTAGTAACAAGGAATTTAAATGACTTCGTTTAAGCCTTTGCTCAAGTTCTGTGTTAAAATCTCTCCCTAAGGGAGAGGAACTCCATCCCCTGGATTAAGGGAAAATGTGTATATTTTCTTTAAGTCATGTTTCCCCTTGTCCCAAGTGATGGAGTGCATCTCTGGCAGAGAAAGATAACATAAAATCTGAGTAAAGTCTAAACCAAAAAAATCGAAATTCTCAATTGTAAGTAAGTTTTGTATTTGAATTGCTCAGGACCATTGGGAGGGGAAATCCACATTCTCTTGGGATGGCAAAACCCCACCAATCAGAGCACCCTTTGTAAGAATCTAAGAACTGGCCAATGCAGGAATTTGTTTTGCTTTATTATCCATTGTTATTTTATTTTTCTTGTTTTCTCAAGTTGGGAGGGGGGAAATGCAGGGGGAGAAAAATGGAAGGGAAAGAATATGGATCTTAAAATAAAACAAAACAATTTTTTAAAAAGCAAAGAGTGTATTTATGTTTTCTATACATCTACCCACCACTCCATGAAGATTTGGGCTTAAGTTTGTATCTGATAGATCATCCGGGCAGAGTGGGTAAAACATTGAACATAACATCGAGAGACCCTGGTTCAAATCCCATGTCAGATTGTGTGATCATAGACAAGGCACTCAGATTTCTCAGTCTCTATTTTCTCATTTTAAAAATGGGGATAATAATACCTGCTTCCCAAGATGGTTGTGAAGAAAGCGCTTTCCAATTCTTTTAATAGAAGAGAAGGTCTGTTTTTGCTTTGGCATTATGTATTCAGGAATCAGGAGGTTCTCTGTACATAGGTGATTAATAAATGCTTCTGGCATTGTCTTACCTGTACTCATTTGTGTTGCCATGATGTTCTCTAGTTTAAAAAATAAGCCCTGCTAGTTGAGATTCACATAGCCCCTGCAGAGAAGACATGTCCAAATCATGTAACACTTTGTCCTGAGGGCTTAACAACATGAGTTGTGAGAGATGAGCTAAGCTGTCCTCAGTGCCAGAGCAGTCACAGGGGGAAAGCCTGTCCCTATGACTCTGGGGGTGATCACCTCCCTCACACAGCTGCACCTCATCCTGGAATGCTCTGAGGGTCTGAAGCCCTCTCCCATCTCTTCCTTTGCCTCTTCCACCATCCCTGCCCTCTTGCCAGTCTCCCCTGATCCCAGCTCTGAAGTCTTTAGGTGGCAGCATTCTGCACAGGCTGACCTTCTCAGATATACAGAGCAATATTACTGCTGCCTCAGCCCTGCTGCTGCCAGTCTACATACTTGGTGGAAGCCACTGGTTCAGAATGCCCTCTTTCTGCCTCTTCTGTCCTTTGGCTTACTGCTCATCCCAAGCTGGGGCTGCTCCTGGTCATGCTAAACACATGGCCAGAGCAGCATCTCTTTCTGACCTTGCCACCTTGAGCAGCTGCCTCCAGCATCAAGAGTGGCCTCAGTTCTTCTGGGCATTTTATAGTCATCAACTGCCATAACCCCTCCTCCCACTCAGAAGTGCTGTTCTGAACTTGTAGTGCTTAATGCAATTTCATGCATTAGACAAGGACTTTGAGAGACAATTCAACGCCACTAATTCTGCTGAGATCAGAAAGAGACATACCTAAAATAGCAAAGAAAACAAACTAACTAAATCTTTGAATTAATTAATTTTCAAAGGAATTTTATTACTCCTTTGGTATAAAACAAGACAAAAAAAAGCACCCTGGTAAATTTGGGTGGATCCCTGGGATTAACTTTTGGGAGAACATAGACAAGAGACACATAGGATGGATGAGCCTGGATAGTTTGTGACCTTCATTATTGGAGATAACTCCTGAATCAATAAAATCCCAGATCCATAGGAATATGGTAGCCCAGGCCCTCCTCAATCATGGACCTCTCAGATCTACCCCAGGATCAAGGCACATTCGAGTCAACAGCCTCTCAAATGACATAGCTCATGAACTGACACTGGTAATTATTTTACCAAATCAACCAGAAGTTTGGATAGTGAAGTCTTATAGATGTTCCAACTTGTGAATGACATTGTGTCAATTGTATCAAATTTCAAACTATTATAGATCCTACTGGCAGATCTCTGTAATCACTCGCAGGAGTTTGGTCTGATGATCATCCACACAGTAAAGTCCAAGTGGATGAAAAATGTCTTTGGAGCTGATTTGGATGGACAACCTATAGTGCTTATCCTAGACAGATAGTACAGACAGATAGAAAGAACAGAGTGAGTTAGATTGCCTTCAGGAAATCACAAAACTCCTCTAATGACCCCAAACTTTCCAGAAAAGCAAAGATCCATCTTTTTAATATCAATATTCTTCTACCAGTGTTGTGCTATAGCATAGAATACAACAATCTCTGAAGAATTAAAATAAATATCACAAAGAGGGCAGTGGAGAAAGGTACATGGTGGGTGCGAACCAACAAAGAACTCTAAAGAACAGGAATAAAAGATGTAGACTTTTACATATATGTACATGTAGATATATGTACTATATATGTATATGTAGAATAATTAATAGTAGATTTCTCTACTGGTCTATTCTCTCCATTGTGCTAATAGTTTTTAGGTCTCTGCTGCTGCCACAGGCTGGTTCTCCATTGAATTGTTGCTTTTGAGTTAAGGAATTCAGCTCTTTTAGTTCATAGCCCCAGCAGCTATCTCAGATCCCAAAATTCAGACTCTTTGCCAGTCAATCAGAGAAGCACTCATGCCATCTTTGAGAGCTGGACCTGGAGTCAAGAAGACCTGAGTTCAAATTCAGCCCTATACACACTTCCTACCTGTGTGACCCTAGGCAAGTCCCTTAACCTCTGTTTGACTCAGTTTCTGTAACTGTAAAATGGGGATAATAATAATACCACCTACCTCAAGGAGTTGTTGTAAGGATCAAATGAAATGATGCTTTTAAAAATCCTTAGCACAGTGCCTGGCACACAACAAGTATTTAATTAATGTTTATTCTCCTTTTCCTTTCCCCCTTTTCCTTGGACTGTGATTTTTGAGCTGTTGTGGGAAAATCTTTTTTAACTTCTTATGCCTCTATTCCAGGCAGGTAGGTGGCACCATAGTGTTCAAAGCACCTGGCCTGGATTCAGGAAAACCTGAGTTCAAATCCAGCTTCAGATGCTTACTAGCTATGTGACCCTGGACAAATCACTTAAACGTTGTTTACCTCAGTGTCCTCATCTGTAAAATTCAAGTCACCCTGGAAGCTTTACCTAGAAAGGCTGGCTGGAAGGGGGCAGCCGACCTTTGTCCTAGTTTCTTGCCAGCAAGGAGGTGAGTGCTTTCCAACTACTTACAAGTATATATAATATAACACAAATTAAGATTCTTCTACTTGTCATCTGTATGACCTTGGACAAATCACTTCTTGTCTCTAGCTATAATAATGATAATAATAATAATCACTAATATTTACTAACAATCACTGACATTTACTGACAATCACTAATGTTTCTGGCACATGGTAAGCACTTAGTAAATACTTATTGTTTTACCTTATAAGGAAGAATTGGGAGTAGGGAAAAGAGTATATCTGTAACTAGCTGATGTAAAAACAAAATGCATGCATCCATCTATCTATCTATCTATCTGTTTATCTGTCTATCTATTTTTAAGAGAGGATATTTGCCATTCTATGTCTCAACTTTCTCTAGTCCTTTGAGTAAAGGCCAACATTCCTCTCTTCTCACCTGGGCTGGATCATAACTCATCCAAACTAGGCAAGTGGCCATTTGCCACATGGCTGTTTTGTTGGTGCTGAACTCTCTGGTCTCTCACTTGCAACAAAGAAGGCCTGAGTAATCATGGAGTTCCAGGCTTCAGCAGGAAGCCAGCCAAAGCAAGTAACCATACCAAGAGAATCATCTTCATGTCCAAATTGCTGCCACCTCTGCCCAGCTCCCATCTCCCATCTTCCCCCCACCTACCCCCCGCCCTATGTCTTTGGACAGGAAGCACCAAGTTTCCAAAGAAGATGGTAGGTGTTCTGGAATAAAGTGCCTAAGCAGGTAGCCCAGGTCCCACACAACAGCCACTTCAACTGTGAAATAATATGGCACATAGCATAAGCCATAAGTTAGAAATCAGAATGAGAATTTTCTCACAAAGAAGAGGAAACTTTTAAAAAGTTTTTAAAACATTTTTTTAAAAAAGAGTCTGACAGGTAGAATCAGGCAGTGCCCAGGCCCTTGTGGATGTCTGTATTCTTTGATCCATCCCCTCTCTTCCTCTGTGTATGGGGAGATGCTGGTCATTTATAGCTCGCACATACCATCCCCAGGGATCTGGGTTCCACTAAAAGACAGAAGGGGTGGAGAACACTCCCGCACATCTATTGTGTGCTCCAGTAGATTTTTTTTATAACAGGCAGCGAGAGTGGAGGCTGTGGGAATGTTGAGCAGGCTTTTTTGATGTCTGATCGATGTGATGACAAAGTATTTGGAGTGAAATCTTGAGTGCTTTGGATGTTACAGTGAAATAGATACCTCTGTTTATTTCCCCGGCTGTCAAAACAATTGGAGCACCTGCTATCTCTCTCCTGTCAAAATTGCTTCTCAGGACTTTATTTCAACCTCCAGAGACATTTGAATCAAGGGTATTGGTGTGTGCCTCCCTGCCTCAGACTCTGCCTTTGCCCCCCTCCTTTCTGCCCTCTCCCCACAACAGTTAGCTATTATTCAATGTCTGGGGTGATCTGATCCAAAGTGATCTATGTGGTTGTCTCTGCCTCGATCTTGGTGTATCAAGCTGAATCCCATAAATCAGCCAGGATCCAGCAATGGTGAGCCAAACATTCAACTCTGCCAATTCTTCAGGCCCTAGAACCAAACAGTTAATTTTACTAAAACTAAAGGTTAATTTTTACTAATTTAACAAATGGTTAACTTTACTAAGTTAATTCTCCTTCCTCCTGGTAGGAAGGAAGGAAGGGCTATTAGTACATCAAAAAGATATTGATTGAGCTTGGCAAAAGGATGAGGAGTTCTCCTATTTGTTCTTTTATTCCCAAAGCTGTTTTAACACACTTTTGAAAAGCGAACCTGTCCAGCATTACATGGTGGATAGACTGTCCCTAATAATGACAACAACCATCAATTAAATGGACCTGAGATTAGATTGGGAACAGAAGTGACAGCCTATTTCTATTCACAGTCTAATACTTTGCTGACCACTGATGAGCATTAGCCACTTCATACGTTCACAGATACGTTAGCTATGACCCTTACTTTGGACCAGCTCCATTTGAAACAGCAGCTGCATTAAGAGATATTTGTCAATGTAATGGAAAGAACCCTAGACTTGGAGTTCAAGTTCCACCTTTGACCCTTATTAGTTCTGTGGCCACAGGCAGCAGCTCATTTAATTTCTCAGAGCCTCAGGATAATGGGGATAACATAATATAGAATTATTGTGGGGATCAAATGAGTCAGTGCACGGAGAGTATGTTGTCAACTTGAAAGCACCATATCCATCTGAGTCATTTTTAGTTATTATCATTATTTTGCCTAAGAGGCGGACAGGACATAAAACAGAATGAAATTAATTTTGCTTCTGCTGCCCCTAGAATGATACTCTACAGTTGTAAGGCATGAGGGATCAAGGACCATGCCCCTTTGAATTTGTCCAGCATTACATGGTGGATGGACTGGTGGATTTGGAGTCTGGAAGACCAGATCCTGGATAATATTTCTCAGTCCTAATTTCCTCTGTAAAAGGATAATACCACCTGAAGAACCTACCTCACAATAATTTAAGGACTGCATGAGATAATTTGTATAGAGCATGTTGCAAATCTTTAAATTTGACATCACTCTCAATTATCATTATTATTTCTGGACTGTTGTTCAGTCGTTTTTTTGGTTGTTTCCAACTCTTTGTGACCCCATTTAGGGTTTTCTTGGCAAAGATACTGGACTTGTTTACCATATCCCTCCCTGGATCATTTTACAGGTGAGGAAACTGAAGCAAACAGGGTTAAGTGACTTGCCCATAGCTAGTGTCTGAGGCCAGATTTGAAGTTGGGAAGATGGGTCTTCCTCAATTCAGGCCCGGCGCTCTATCTGCTGTGCCACCTAGCTGTCCCATTTCTTGACCAGACCTGTGAATTTCTTATATGTGGGGGAGCTCCTGGGAGGGACGTCATTTACCAGCACAGGTCAGTATATACTCTGCAACTTTGACTCTTAGAGAGGTGCTTAGGGGCCTGAAAGGTTCAGTATCTTGCCTAGGGTCACACAAGAAGTTTGTATCAGGGGCAGGACTTGAACTCAGCTCTTTTCCTCCCTTCCATTGATTTTTAACAAACATTATCTCTCCTTCCCACTGCCTCCTTTGAACTTTTTTTTTTAATCCCTTACAATAAACACCCACAGTTCAGCAAAATAAATTCCCACATTGGCCATGTCCAAAAGTATGTGTCTCATTAGAGATTTTACATTTTTTACCTCTCTGGCAGGAGGTGGGTGTTGTAATTCATGGACTCATTTTATCATTTCTTATGCCATAGTAATATTCTATTATTTGTTTAGCCATTCCCCCAATAGATGGGCACCCCACCTTAGTTTCCAGCCTGGGGTTACTATGAAAAGAGCTGCTATAAATATTTTTACATACGAGTCCTTCTCCTTTTCTCTCTTTCTCTCTCTTTCTCTCTCTCTCTCTCTCTCTCTCTCTCTTTCTCTGGAACCCAGGTCTTCTTAACAGAGGCTGTCTCTCCATCCACTACTCAACACTGTCTCTATCATCATCACCATCAGTTTTTAATAAAGACTTTCTGATTAATAAAGACTTTCTGTCGATACTTTAACTTGGGCACCGTAATTCCTTGCTAAGGAAGAAGATGAAACCAACCTGAGACCATAGTAGAAGTCTCTGTAACCTTGGATGTAGTCATCAAGTGTGAGAATGTGGAATGCTAATTTTAAAAGTGTGAAAATGCTGAACAGAGTCTTATTAGAAAGATGATGGAATGAGGGCAGGGGAGCTGGGTTCCCTTGAATCCCTCATAGCAACAGAAACACTGAAGAGAAGACAAATAGCTAAAAAAAATCCACATAAGAAAATGACTTACCAAAAAAAAATAAAAAGGGACATGAACAAAATGAAGAGCTTCAAATATAATTTTTAAAACTCCATGAGCAAGCGAAACAAAGGCAAAAGCAGCAGAAACAATGCTGATGAAAAAGAAACAAAGCAAGATATCCCAAGAGATATCTTTGAATGGATAAATGACACATTTAAAGAATTTATGGGAAGAATTAACACTGGCAAGAAAATCAGGAGAGGATATAAATGAGAAATTTATAGCAGTTAAAAAGACCCTGGGAGAAACTCAAGCTAGAACTAAAAGATGCCACACAAAAGAAAGTCAGGAGGAAATAATGAAAAAAAATGACCACTATGGAGAATATAATAGAAAACCTGGGGATATCAAGAAAGGCAACCAAAAACAGACTTATTACAGCTGAAACAAAACTGCTGACGATAGAAGTGGGAAAACAAGCTCAGAAAATAATTCAACTGTTAATGAAGTTGGAAACCATGCAGATACAAATGACAAATTTAGAAGATAGGTCACAACGCCTTAACAATACTGACATCCTGGAAAATGAGAAGACAAAAAAAATCTGAGCACATATATCAGGAAGTCAGTCAAGAAAACCCTTCCAAATCATTAAAAAGAAAAAACAAGCTACAAATTATAAATATGAAGAATTCACAGGTACTAACAAGGAAAAAAGCTTGAAATTCAAGCCTCCTAGACACGTAATGTAAAATCACCTAGAGCATTCAATAACAAGCAGGAATCCTGTGAGCTGCAAGAAGAAAGGCAAGCATGGCATACCCAATGACATCGATTAGGATCATTGAAGAATCTCTCAGGTAAATCATGGACTATTGGAGAAGTTAAAATATGCCATATACAGAATTAAAAAGCATGGGTCATGGACACAAAATCTAATAATAATAGCTACTTTTTATATAGTTCTTTAACATTTGCAAAGCACTTTACAAAAATCATCTCATTTGAGGCTCATGACAACTCTGGGATAAGTTCTATTTTTATCTTCATTTTGCAGATAGGGAAACTGAAGCTAATAGAAGACAAATGACTTGCCCGAGGTCACACAATATAGAAGTGTCTGCATCAGGATATGACCTCATAGCTTCCTAACTCCAAGTCCAATATTCTACCCACTATGTCACCTAGCTGCCTATTAAAACTATGCTGTTTGAAGGCAAGATATTTATCAATTGGATAATTTCCCAATGTAATACAAAATAAGAGAGAAAACTCCGACTATCAAAATTAGAAAAAGAAAGGGAAGATTGTGATGAGCCTAAAAGAAATTAAGGAGAGTATGGAGACAACTATATATACCTCTATATAAATTAATTTGAGAGTTCAAATTGTAATGAAAGGAGAAATAAATAGCCTTGGAAATCAGAATCCTTGGTTTGAATCTTGCCTCTTGACCATGGTCAAGGCAATGACATCTTCTGAGGCTCAGGCATCTTTCTAAAACTATAAATTAACAGGCTGACTTCAGAAAAACCTGGAAAGACTTGTATGGTCTGATGCTGAGTGAAGTGAGCAGAACCAAGAGAATGTTGTACACAATAACAGCCATGTTGTATGATGACTGATATTGATAAACTTAACCCTTCCTGACAATACAATGATCTAAGACATCTCCAGAGGCCTTGTGATGGAAAATGCTATCCACATCCAAAGAAAGAACTTTGGAAGTCAAATTGCTATTTTTTTTCCCTCTTCTGTTGAGTTTTGTTTCCTCTTTCTGACAGTTCCTCCTATTGGTTTTAATTTTTACTTACAACATCACTAATGTGAAAATATGTTTAATATGAATGTAAATGTATAGCCTATATCAGATTGTGTGCCATCTTGGGGAGGGTGGTGGGGAGGAAGGGGGAGAAAAATTTTAAACTCAAAAGCATATGGAAGTGATTATTGATAAATCAAAATAAATTAATGAAAAAAGATAAAAAGAACTATAAATTATGATTTCTATCAGTGGAGGGAGTTCTCTAACCATCAAAACTTAGGTTCTTGATGTTACTGAAGTAGAAGTATGTCTAGGGTGTATTGTGGGGACCAGGAAAGTAGCTACTATCCATTCTGAGCCTTAGTGTTCTCCTGATCTATGCCTTTCCTTGTATCTATTTTTCTACAATGAATATGAATTACCAAAATAAACAAAACATAACATGGGCATTGTGAATCAATTAATCTCAGAAGAAATTAAACAAATCATTAAAGATATATTTTGCAGAAAAAGCACCAAGACCAGATAGATTCAGAAGTGAATCTACCCAACCAACCAAACAAACAAACAAAAAACAAAACAAAACTCAATTCCTATACTATAAAGGCAATAGGCTGACATGGGCAAATCACTTGATCCTTTTTGCCTCAGTTTCCTCATCTGTAAAATGAGTTGAAGAAGGAAATGACAAACCACTCCAGTTTCTTTGCCAAGAAAGTGATATAATTGAAATGACTGAACATAAAAAGATAATAGGCTACTTCTGTGAGGCAAATATTTTTGTCCTTAAGCCAAAAAAATGGTAAGTCTGAAAAAGAAAATTATAGATTATCACTAATGATTGGGGCAAAAAAAATATTAAGAAAATACTTGTAAATAGAGCAGTACATCCAAAAATTACATATTGGGATCAAGTAGGATTTATAACTGGAATCAAAGGTTAAGGAAGATACCAAAAGTTATGAAAAAAAAAACCAACTCAGACCTTATTAATACTGAAAAATGCTACCATGAGAACATCAGCTACTACCAGTTTATCTGCCTACTCTCCTAGCTTTACAAAATCTTTATATTAATTGATAACAAACTATATTAGAGTGTTAGTAGGGGAAAAACTGGCTTTCACAAGTAATATTTTATAATGAAACAAATCTTTCCCATTTGGAAATTGACTAAAGAATTGAAAGACTACAGCATCCCACTGTGTTTAGTGTTTGTTAATTATTTTTTTTTAAATTGCATTTTACAATATGGTGTCTCCCATCCATATATCAAAATCATTCAAGATTCCTTGAAAGTTATAATAACAAGTAACCATATTCAATAAGCCTCTGATCATTCATATTAAATGAAACATAAAACAGGGAGATATATATTCACCAAAGGTCTTCACCTTTGTGATGAAGGACAACCTGGGCAGAGCCCAGGGTGGAGAGGGATTCTCTGTCATTACTGAGGTCATTCCTATATTCCTATTCATGGATGACATTGGGTTGGTTGAATTGGACAACCAGAATATTACATGACCTCCTGGAAAGGATGGATTAATATCAGGAGGATATTGATATAATAAACACTATAGAAAAGTGGAAAAAAATAAAACTATCCTTAAATATCACTTGGAATAGAGAAAGCCTTAAAATACTCCATTCATTTATGTTAAAAAAAAAAAAACCTTTTCTTAAAGTGATCTTTTTTAAAACTAAGCTGAACAATGTATACATGAGCTATAATTAGATATAAAAAATCAGGGCAATGAATCTTTGATAAGTACCAGATATTAGTAAGAGAACACAGAGCAAATTAATTGTTGCTTTCATTTTAAAAATTTTAGCTGTTCTGTGATCTCATTAGTGTGGTCTCTTTCTCCAGTGGAGAGGATTGAAATCCATCCCTGCCTTCTAATCCTGTATGAATCTCTTCCATGTCTTTCTATAAATTTTCCATAGAGGCAGAGCTGAGATAGAAGAGAAAAGGGAGGGACTCACCTGAGCTCTCCCAAATTTCCCTCCAAACAACTTTAAATGACACTTCAAAATGAATTCTGGAGCGGCAGAACCCACAAAAGGGGTTGAGGTGAAAGAATTTTCCAGCCCAAGAGAACTCAGAAGATCAACAGGAAAGATCTGTCTTGCCTGGGTGAGAGTGGAGCACAGTCTATCCCACACTGTGCTGGCAGAGGCCTTGCCCCAGAAGACCAGTAGCAGGCCTTAAGAGTAATTGAATCAGCTGCAGCAGCAGCAGCAGCTTCCAGAGCTCTCAGCCCACAGAGTAGAAGGGGTGGGACAATGGGTCTGAAGGAGATTATAGGGGTCTCTTTGCTGGCACTGGGTGAAGGACTCTTTTGCATTACTCATACTCAGATCTGAGACATAGTCCTGGGTCACAGTCCCAGGGCAAGGAAGAGTACTAGCATACCAGAGCTTGTGGCCACAAGGGAATTGGGACCCTGGGAAAAGAGAGCTTATGATCGCTCACAGACTCTAGCACAGGCCGGGAGAATAGTAAACACACTTCTCCTTAAATCATACCACCTTGGAAGAATTGAAAACTTACAAACCCCTTGAAGTAGCTTTGAAAACAGCTGCACAAAAATCCTTAAACTTGGGACAGTGCCTTCTCCTCTCCAGGAGCAGAGGTCAACTTTAATATCAAGTAAAAAAAAGGGGGGGCTTCAAAAATGAGCAAACAACTACAAAAAAGAAAAATAGAAAGTTATTATAGTAACAGGGAAGATCAAAACACAAACTCAGAAGAAAACAACAAAGTCAAAATCACTGCATGCAAAGACTCAGAGAAAAATATGAGTTGGTCTTAGGCTCAAAAAAAATTCCTGAAATAGCTCAAAAATGATTTTGAAAATCAAATAGAGTTGAAGGAAAAATTGAGAAAAGAAATGACAGTGATGCAAGAAAATCATATAAAAAGAGTCAGCAGCTTGGAAGGAGGCATAAAAAATACTGAAGAAAATGACAACTTTAAAAAATAGAATAGGTCAAATGGTAAATGAGGTACAAAAATCCACTGGAAAAAAGAATGCCTTAAAAGGAGAATTGGCCAAATGGAAAAAAAAATCCACAAAAATCCACTCAAGAACACAACTCCTTAAAAAGTAGAATTAGCCAAATGGAAAAGGAGGTACATAAGCTCACTGAAGAAAATCATTTCTTAAAAATTAGAATTCAGCAACTGGAAGCTAATGACTCCTTGAGATATCAAGAAACAAGAAACCAAAATCAAAAGAATGAAAAAATGGGAAAATGTGAAATATTTCATTGGAAAAATAACTGATCTGGAAAACAGATCCAGGCAAAATAACTTAAGAATTATAGAATTACCTGAAAGCCATAATAATAAAAAAAAAAAAAGCCTAGACATCATCTTTCACGAAATTATCAAGGACAATTGTGCTGATGTTCTAGAACAGAGGGTAAAATAGATTTTGAAAGAATCCACCCATCACCTCCTGAAAGAGATTCCAAATTGAAAACTCCCAGTAATATTATAGCCAAATTCCGGAGCTCCCAGGTCAAGGAGAAAATATTATAAGCAACTAAAAAGAAACAATTCAAATATTGTTGAGCCACAGTTAGTCTAAACCAAGATTTAATGGCTTCTACATTAATGGAAGGGCTTGGGATATGATACTCTGGAGGGCAAAGGAGTTCAGATTACAACTAAGAATCACCTACCAGCAAAACTGAGTATAATCTTTCAGAGGGAAAAATGGAAATTCAATGAAATAGAGAACTTTCAGATATTCCTGATGAAAAGACCAGAACTGAATAGAAAATTTCAAACACAAGGCTCAAGAGAAGCGTAAAAAGGTACACAGGAAAGTGAAATCATAAGGGATTCAATAATGTTAAACTGTTTATATTCCTGCATGGGAAGATAATACTTGTAACTCCTTAGGAGGTTCTCATTATTAGGGCAGTTAGAAGGTATACATAGACAAAGGGCATGGGTGTTAGTTGAATATGATGGGATATCTAAAAAAATAAAGTTAAGGGGTGAGAAAAAGGAATGCAATGAGAGATGGGGAAAAGGGGGTAGAATGGGGTAAATTATCTCACATAAAAGAGGCACAGAAGAGCTTTTACAGTGAAGGGGAAGAAGTGAGTGTTTGGGACGGGAGAGTTCTTGGACCTGACTCTCACTGGGAGTGGCTCCAAAAGGGAATAACATACATGCTTAGTTGGGTATAGAAATCTATCTTACCTTCCAGGAAAGTAAGAGGAGAAAGGCATAAGAGAAGGGGGTGGCTGATAGTAAGAGGGGAAAGGCA